>NC_140602.1:42417951-42587951 GCF_057381915.1 Diplotaxodon limnothrissa | reverse complement strand
GTCTATTTGAGTCACAAGTGGGCCATTATGATGCAGATGCATTATCCTATGTACTTTTTTCAGTTGTGATGTGTTTGCATCAGTTTTTTCTGAAAGCCTTTTCACAATTTACTATAAAGGCAAGTGAGTCTTTCACAAGAGATGTTTAATCTGACCAATTCAAGTCATTTTCATAAGGAAATGTTGAGATATTACCTTAAGGCCCAGGGAGTCTATATTCTTCTCCCAGGTATGTTAGCTGGTGTACATTGTATGTAAATGTAATGCCTACCACAGACCCTACATCCAACATAAAATATATGTTGTATGTGTTGTACAATGTATGCATCAATTTCTGCAGCTTTCTTCAACTCAACTGGCGTGTAAGGTCCCAGTCCTTTCAATTTTACTAAAAGTTACCTTACGGTCAGATTGGACGGCTAGTTGCAAGTACTTTGCCCTTCATCCATGTGTTTATGAGTTTTCTTATGACTCCAAGACAACATAAATGCATATAATCTAAGGGAAACATTGTAACCCTTTTCACTATACCACCCAAAGGAGACGATATTTGATTCAAGTGGTGGTCTTCATCAGTCATTAAGTGACAATTAGCATCGGTTCTTAACTTTGCATTAACTTTTCATCCTTCCACTCACCACCTTGAACACATTTATTACAACCAGAATAACCATTATGAGCCTTTGTGTTTTTAATGAAAGCTTTTGCAGGTGCATCACACACAAATGGACATACTTTGAGTGTCAGCCATTGCAAATAAGTGTCATTCTTCAAAATGTGAATAAATGGGCCTTAAAACTGATCAAAACTTTTTGGCTTTCTAAGACAATGCTGAAGTCTACCGCTTTTGAAAAGGGGGAGTCCATCTATATTAAACTGCAGTGTTATTTAATTAAGCAGTCAAGAATAAAGATAGCCATGACACCAAACCTATAGCCAAGCCAAAATGATGGTAATCCCCACCATCCACTATCATAGTTCTTATTGGACCTTGCGTCCTGAGAAATGCGCTGGCACCATTATATATGCTTTATATGGTATATTATATAGAGTGCAGTTATGCACCTAAAGAGGCTGAAAATGTAGAAGCCAAGTGTCATAAACTTGTTATTTAAAAGGTCAGTATCAGTATTATCTGAATCAACAGCTGATGCAGAGCAGCCAGAGCTCTCAAAACTAGTCGTGAGCTTTGTGTAGTGATACAGAGTTTACACTCACTTCTGAACTCAGCACATAGCCCCTTTCATCTGCATTACAATAATCTGAAATACCAGACACCACTATCACTCTTGGGTGCTTAACTTATCCACTGATACAGCTACGTCTACTTGTAAGTTTTGTGTGCTAATCATCTCTTTAACTGCTGGAGTATCTCTGTGGGGTTCGAGCGTCAGGAGCAGCGCTCGTCACAGTTCTCTCCCTCATGCACAAGATCACACAAAGAGTTCTGCCTGGTGTCTAATGCTTTTTGCCGTTGTAGTAGAATTGTCTCTGATTGTTCCAGCGAGTTTTGTGCTAGACAGACCCATCAAGTGTTAGTTCTCTCCACAAGAATGCATTGCCAATGTCAGAGGAGAATGGCCAGACTGATTCCAGCTGATAGGAAAGCAAGACTGAAAATAACCACTCATTACAAACGAGGTATGTGCAAGAGCATCTCTGAAGGCACAACACATTGATCTCCCCCAGTGTAACTTTTGTTACATAAGAACAGGTCACTGAGGCTACAACTCACAAGGGTTTACCAAAACTGGAAAAGTGTAATCTTGTTTGATTAGTTTCAAGGATGATTCGTCCTGCTCTCCATCAGCAGGTGAGTGGTGATTAAAATAATCCTATTCATGCCAAGGGGAAATTGAGAGACAATGCTTAGACTGTTAAATAATTGAAAGTATGATCTCTCATATTAATTATAACAGTTATTAATGTTCTGGTTACTTATAGGATATTATAGCCATTTCTGAAACACATTTGTGGTGTTCCTAATATTTTGCCTCACCTGGAAGGCATGGAGAAATCCTTTTCACCAAGAACCAAGTGCCTTAAAACATTATTCATAAGATATGCCCTTTTAGTAACAAAGCCCTTGATGGTTTCATTTTTAGTTACTTTCTCTGCAGCCCAAAAAAAATTCAATTTCTTTTACAATAAACTGTAATAGAGACAATTGGAGAGAAGGAAAACCAAAAAAAAAAAAAAAAAAAAAAAAAAACACAAACACACATAATACAGTGTTTAATTAGTAAAACAGCTTATCAGAACACACATTTGGGCAGTAATTGTACATTACAGGCTTAACAGTAGGCTTCTTCAGTCTACATCATTAGTATGGGAATGGGTGTCAAATAAGGGCACAAGTGGTCATTCCCACCCCCCCCAACGTGGGTCATCGAAGGTTGCATTAAATTCATGGCACAGTTCCACACATTACATCAGCACTTCATCCATGAGACGTTCACTCTGCCAAACAAGATTGATTCCCTGTGCAGAGGGTTAGGTACAAAGAATATCAGAGTGAACTCCATCACCTCATTGGTAAACAGCAAACGTTTTCTTGTCTCGAGCTGTTGTACAGACCACATTTAACCAAACATCATATGAGAGCCCATAGTGTTTATCACAAGGTTTCTCTCACCGTGTACACATAATGTAAGGCTGCAGGCAGTGTAGCATCAGAGTTTATAAGGAAATGAAAGACGAAGAAAGCAAAGCTGCATTGGTAAAGTTCTGATTAGATTTACGCCCAAGGGGGCCGCCGTTAGATATTGTTATATTGATGTAGGGTGCAGCTAATAAACAATGGGTCAATTTTAAGTAAAGAGATTCTTAAGATGGGTTTGTGGTAGTGTAGAAAGTCTTTTACGTTCAGAAAAGGTATCACTGAAAGGGCTTGTTTTCACCCCAACTTTAAACCATCACACAATCTATGTTTGTATCTGCTGCAAACAAAAGCAAGAAGAGAAAACAGCCTTGGTCGAGTTCTGGTAATACTGAAAATGCTCCCGAAACAATTAGAAGTTCAACAACAGCAATTTGATAATCATTCACCTCGTATAATGTCTTAATAAAAATAAAATTTAGCAAAAAAAAAAAAAAAGTTAATGTAAGAATCTTTGGATTGTTGAGTGTTAGCCACAAAAAAGGAAATTTAGTTTCAAGTAATACATGAATAAATACAGGATATAATCGTCAGCACTAGTTACCTCCACCACAGACATAACGCTTTTGTTGTAGTTTCTTATATTAGCAGGATTACACAAAAAGAAAAAACATGAAGTCTGATTTTTCTGAGACTTTGAGAAGTAGAAAACGAGCAAAGGAAGAATTTATTACATTTTGTTGGACATCAGGATTGAGCGGTGGAGCTTCCCCTTTAAAACAGCCAATTGAAAATTAGCTTAGTCACCTGTTAGTCATTTGTTAAACTAAGCTGAGCTGTCTACACTGGCAGTCTATCACATGTTGTTTCACAGCTGTATTATATTTATTGTGCTAATAAATATACTTTGTACAGCATATGATGTGTACATGAAGTTATATTTTTGTAAAGCTGCATGTTAAGGCTATGGTGCAGCTACAGCACAGACTTAACACAGGACTTCAAATCAAACTTTAGGATTCCATGTAAAGAACACCATCTTTTTGTCATTTCATCTTTTACATAGCCGTATTTTCCGCACTATAAGGCGCACCTAAAATCCTTTAATTTTCTCAAAAACCGACAGTGCGCCTTATAATCCGATGCGCCGTATGTATGAATTCTGGTTGTGCTTACTGACCTCGAACCAATTTTATGTGGAACACGGCGCTCAAAAATCTTTCCAAAAATGTTTTAGTACGACTTTAGTAAGCTATGAAGCCACACCGCTTGATGGTAGTATTACGGCTACCGTAGTCAGGAGCCAAAACTCTGTTCGCTTCAGGTCCCAAAATCAAACGAACACTGCGGCATCATTGAGAGTTAAAAACTGTCTAAATTCTTTCATCTTTTAAAAAAAAAAAAAAAAATTATCAGCGTTGCTACTTTACCAGGTATAACGATTAATTTTAGCATCCAGGCATCCATGAAAACAGAATTTATTAAATTTAACTGAGTTAGAAGTTAGCTCGCTAGTTTCCACCTAAACATGATGTAGGCTACCATGTTCTGACTGAGAGATTTCTGAAAAAACTAAAACGTACAGCTCTGCCATCACTTCCAACATAAATGAAGACAGAAAACTAAAAAGCAGTGACGTTTGTAGGGTTACTGAATCGGCCTACTTGGTATAATGATTTGCTACATGATTGCTAGCGACACAGCTATGTTAGCATAACATAAACACAGTGAAGCTGGAGGATGAACGCTAACTTTTTTCCCCACTCGAGTAACATGTAAGGTTAACGTGAGGGTTCCCGATGGTTAGCGACAAATGAAATCGCATGGCAGGATGCTGTAAATGGACCAAACTTCAGTCAGGAGAACAACTGAGATAATCCATCCACAATACGAGGTTAGTCTGCAACAACATGGGAATAGAGCAGCTGCAAGTGAAGTCGGTATGCCTTATGTATGAAAACAGACCCATTCATCGACAGTGTGCCTTATAATCCAGTGCGCCTTATGGTCTGAAAAATACAGTACTCCTTTACTATTAAATAACATGAATTTGAGCATGGTGGTTTTTGAAAAATGTTTTATTGGAGTATTAGTCTTGGCGAAGATCCTTCCTCTGAGTCATCTTTTTGTTACTATGTAGATTAAATTAGCAGTGTATTAATTTAATTGTGTCATACAAGTACGCATGTTAATCAAAGCTATGTACTTAACCGATTGTGCATTGAATTGCATTTTTGGAATGACTGAACAACTCTTAATAGAGAAGGCCAACATAATTGGCACATATATAAAATATGTATATATTCTTTAAATATATATTTTGACTACATTGAAAAAATCTGTATGCACAGATAACTTGTTTTTAATTAAAAAATAATAATAATTTACCCTAGCTCTAAGAACAAAACAAAAACACAAACAAGCAAAACAAAAACAACCTACACTTGGTCAAGCACATATTTCAGTGGATAAACTATGTAGAGACAAGTTGAGCTACAGATTTCATCAGTCTCCATCAGACTCAAAGCAGATTTATTTTTTTTTTTTTTTGGGGGGGGGGGGGCTCTCACCAGAAAAGGGGGAAAACTAGTTTTTTGAAGTGGATTGCAACCACTGAAAATATTTTAAGCTCCAATCCAACATGGCCAGAACAAAGTTTCAAACTCAAAGGCTGGACATGTTGGCATTTCACTGTCTAACAGTCCAGATAACTGCTACTTAAAATACCTTTTGATATAATTCAGCTTGTTTTAAAAAAAAAACACAAGTCAAACAATGCAGGTATGTTAAACAGTGTAGTGGAAATGAAAGTGAGATGACTGCATGAAGGGTGACTAAAGAGGTTAGAAGTTTGTGCTTCGCTTATTCTGCAGTGTTTGAGAAATTGCTTGTCAACCCTATGTTGCTAGCTCATTTTTTTCCCTGTATCGATAACGAGAGGCGTTGGCAGAAATGAAAGACACACACACACACGACAAAATGACAAGTTTTGCAGGTAGAGTCTGGTCTTTCACACTGGAGGGTAAAATGTAGCAAAGACAGAATGCTTCCATTGTGCTAACCTGTTTAAGCAACTTTTATTACTCCACCATTCACAAAAATAGACTACTTGGAATTTACTTGCTGGTTTGACATCGCTTCCAGTGAACTGTTAGGGATATCCGGAAACTGATGGTGGCAGCTGATGGGCGGGGTAATGGAGCATGTCGATCTCCCATCCAGTTCTACATCCTGAGAATCAGGTTGAGGCGTGCATAGTCATCCCCATTTTTCTTTGTTAAATCTAAAAATGAATGTTTAAATTGTCAGACAGCCATAAAATAAATAAATACAAAACACAACCTGAATTGTATTGTTGCAGGTATACAATGTTCTCAAGCCCCAACTTCTAAATGATATCAATTTAGTTGAACTAGGTGCCCCTGCAATGGCTTCCAATTAATTTCAAAATTTTAATGATATTAATCACTTTTAAAGCATGAACTGGCCAGACTCCAGTATGAACCTCAATCTGACTTTGAATAGTAGCCAGCAGGATGGTCTGATTTCCCAAGAAGTGATTTATGAAAATCCTTTTACCGAGAGGACTGATCAAGTGTGTTGTCATTGTAAGCCAGACAAACCTTTGCAATAATGGAAATTTGTGTTGCAAAACAATACAATTAATTATAATGGAACCTGAAAAGCCTGTTTTAGACATGAGTAAAAAACAAATTCCTCACTGTGGTTGCTTGCTCTTCTTCTCTTTAAAGAGAGCCCACAGTTTCTAATCTTACTACCACAAGTTCGCACCGTGTCAGCCGTCTCCTCCCCTTCGGTGTGCTCTCCATAGCGACTATACATCTCCATGTCAGAGAGAGCACTCTCCAGTGCATCCTCTTCATAGTCAGTGTGGTAGTCGGATTCTTCTGATGCAAGGAAAGAGTGGGGGACAGGAAGCACACTGTGGGTGAATAAACTGGAATATTTGGAGTGTAGAATGGTGACAAATACACGTGGGTGTGCAGGTGCATAAGTCAGAACATTAGAAATGTCATACAGGGTGGACTTTGATGAGTGATGGATGACAAATTCATTATAAATAGAGAGAACAGGAATAAGAACAAGTTTGTAAATGCTTAGTTACTAAATTGCACAATAAAAACACGTTCCTTTTCCGTCAGCAGGTTTTACACTGAGGCTAACAAGTCAGTCTCCTGACTTGTTAGAATTCTGACCTAATAAAATATGACCTTTTGTTTGTGGGGTTGATTTGTTTTTCATTAGGTCAAGAATGACAAACACAAACATGGAGACATGAGCGTACTTAAAAAGTACTTTGAGTGTGGCTGAAAGCTGCAGTGTTGGAGTGTGTGTCAGTAGTTTTACCATCCACAAGAGGAGGTTTGACGGGCTCAATGCGGGACACAATTTCTGCCAGGTCAGTGAAGGAAGCATTGGGACATGTCACCACCTTTTAAAAAAAAAAAAGAAAGAGCCACAGTCAGTTACAGGGACTACTGAGGAGGCATTATGGAATTTTGTCTTTGAATACGCTTCCAAACTGTGTGCCAAGAAACACTATAATGGAGTTGTCCTCCTCTAGATTGCTGTGTGTTGGAAATTACAGCAAAGTATAATGGAAACTAACTGCATGAAAAAAAAAAAAATCTGCTGCAGACTTTTGTGCAATTTCAGCTTTTCAGTGAAGCACATCTGGTTTTGCCTTTTTTAAAAGCTCGGCTAGTCCCAAAACCTTGGTTATGTTTTTAAGTCTTGATCTGCATTTTGTGCATCCATACAAATAAATAGTATCAAATGTATCACAGAAGGAGAAGCATTGCATCCCCTGGTTGTTGTACTCTCCAGTAGCATCTGAAAATAGAAATGCATTCATTAACTGTGTGGGATGCCTATTGTTTAAAAGAATGAGAACAGAAGCCATTTAGTCTTAAACATTACGGTCTCAGATCTGCAATCATAAAAGTGGCTCCATCCTGTTTTCAGCAATTGTTCTGTTGCCTTTGTTGTCTGTTATCAGGGAGGGGGAGGTTGCCAGTGTGAGTCCTGCTGTTTTACCCTTCATCCTTGTGTTGTTGTTCAAACTGGGAGTAAATAACTTTTTCATCATTCTCGTCATCTTTTGGTTAGGAGCTTTGTCTTTCTGTGACATTGCTTGGAACAAATCTGGTGCACAAAAATCTATTTTTGTGTACATTAAAAGCAAATTCATAGTTTTATTGTTATTACTTTATCAGAAAAAAAAAAAAAAAAGAGCTTAAGGTCTAAAGTGGTGCACTGTTAACAGCAAGTCATATAGCACAACCAATAAAATGTGAGAAAATGATCCCAAAATAATTAACCAACCAACTGGTCAATTCAATGTGAAAGGACTGCAAGTGGGGTGTTAAGCTCACTTTAAGATACCATTTATTTATTTATTTATTAAACTCTGGATGCAAGGAACATGGATTTTGAAGATAATTAGTCAGACTCGTAAGATTACTCAAGACCATAAACTACAGCAGAGAAGTGTTCTCCTCCTCGAGCTTCCCTTTTGTAGGAAATAGCTTTTATACCCTCTCATCATTTCCTGACACATTTTGTTAACAGCTGTATTCTTATAAAGGGATTTGTAATAGGACTGCTTACAAGTCCATTTGTTGCATTTACATTGGATTCAGAGGAGTGAGATTTGAATATGGCTACTTACTAGTATTTCATTTTTAATTTGCATCTCAAAATCTGGCTGCTAAAAGCTAGAGAACAAAAGTTTTCAATGTCATTACAACCCTAAAGCAAATCATTTTAAAACAACTTGATTAAGTTTAATATACTATATTGTATTGCATCACCATATTTTTGTGGTTTTACATCAAAGAAAAGTCTATACTCTGCTGTTGATTTTTATTGAACTCTTTCATGTTCTAGTCCTTTTAAAAAGTTTTTAATGACATATTTTTAGCGACTGATGCTGGGGACTGTGTTGTTCTTGTGCTTTTAGATTTGACAGCTGCGTTTGATACCGTGGATCATGCCATTTTATTCTCTTGTTTGGAGCACTGGGTGGGCATTAGGGGCACAGCACTGAAGTGGTTCAGGTCCTACTTGACGGGGCGAACTTTTTGTGTCAGCCTTGGTGACTATGTGTCGTCCTCCGCTCCCCTCTTGTGTGGTGTCCCACAGGGCTCAGTTCTAGGCCCCCTCCTCTTCTCTTTATATCTGCTTCCTCTTGGTTCTGTACTGAGAAAGCACGGCATTCCTTTCCACTTTTATGCTGATGACTGTCAGATCTATGTCCCTCTAAAGAAAAAAGGCAGATACCTTACACAGCCATTACTTCAGTGTCTCGATGACATTAAGGCTTGGATGTCTGTTAACTTTTTAAAATTCAATGATAAAAAGACAGAGGTGATGGTTTTTGGTAGCTCCACTGAGACCCCCAATGTGTATGTAGATTCCCTGGCACAGTATGTTAAGCCAACTGTCACAAACCTGGGGGTCAAAGTGGACTGTAATCTGAAGTTTGATAATCAAATTAAGGCAGTAGTAAAATCTAGCTTCTTTCACCTCAGGCAGCTGGCAAAAATAAAGCCAATTCTTTCACGGCAGCACTTTGAGACAGTGATCCACGCCTTTGTTAGCACTCGGCTGGATTACCGTAATGCACTTTATATTGGGGTCAGTGCATTATATATTAGTCATCTACAGAGGGTGCAAAATGCTGCAGCTCGTCTTTTAACAGGCACTCGAAAGTTTGAGCACATTTCCCCCGTTTTAGCTTCACTTCACTGGCTGCCTTTTATTTACTTTTAAAGCTCTCCATGGCCTAGCTCCATCTTATCTCTCCGAGCTGCTACAGCCTTATACACCCACCCGCTCTCTCAGGTCAGCTGATCAGCTGCTCCTGAAGATACCCAGGACTGGGCGTAAACTTAGAGGAGATCGTGCTTTTGCTGTAGCAGCTCCCAAACTGTGGAATGAGCTTCCTTTAGAGATTAGACAGGCCAGTTCTTTATCTGTTTTTAAGTCACTCTTGAAAACCCACCTCTTTACCCTGGCCTTTGACACCACGTGAGATGTTGGTTTTTTATTTTAGTTGTTTTTAGGTGATTCGATGCAGTTTTAACATAGGGCTGTTTTAATTTTATGTGTTTTATTTATTTAGCTGTTTTTTGTTATTCTATTGTTTTAACTTATTTTCTGTACAGCACTTTGTTCCTGTGCTGGGTATTTTAAACTGCTTTATAAATAAAATTGGATTGGATAGTGTATGTCCATGTGTTGTTCACTGCCAACATCCTTACATTGCTTCTGCTTTGCGTGTTGTGGAACTCTTCTTGATGTCTGTCTTTCAGCATTTTTTCCACCACACCACTGCGACGCCACACATCAAACACAGTCTTGCCATGCTGGTACCCCACCTCCTAAAAATCACACAAACATATTCACATATCAGTACCATTTTCTATTTGCCAAAAAAGTTATTTTTAAAAGTTGGTCTAGTGCAGGGGTAGGCAACTCCAGGCCTCGAGTGCCGGTGTCCTGGAGGTTTTTGATGTGTCCATGA
Source organism: Diplotaxodon limnothrissa (assembly GCF_057381915.1). NCBI lineage: Eukaryota > Metazoa > Chordata > Actinopteri > Cichliformes > Cichlidae > Diplotaxodon > Diplotaxodon limnothrissa. The sequence goes on along the minus strand of NC_140602.1, from coordinate 42,577,803 downwards.
CCCATCACAGCTGATTTAAAGGGCTAAATGACTCCTCAGCATTTCTTGAAGTTCTCCAGAGGCCTGGTAATGAACTAATCATTTGATTCAGGTGTGTTAACCCAGGGTGCGAACTAAAACCTGCAGGACACCGGCACTCGAGGCCTGGAGTTGCCTACCCCTGGTCTAGTGTTTCAGATAATGAAAAACTTTTGTCTTACAACATCTGAAAGTTTCAATACTTGTTCATGATCAGGGGTAAAAGAGTTCAGGTGAAAACAAATTTCTGAAACTTACAGCAATTTCATCAAACTTGCCAAACTCTAGTGTACGGTATCTGTCGATTGGAGGTCTGATATACTCGCAGTAATCGCTGCTCTTCACAGACTCCAACTGTCTCACACAGCACACATAGGCCAGCCGAGTCTGAATCTCTGCCATGTTTAGCACCTGTGGAAATTAACTTATAAATCACTGAAATGATTTCCAAAAATATCCTTATTTTTATTGATAGAATTAAAAACATTGCTGCACAGCATGGTGTGTCTTTACTCTTAATCAATCCATCACCTTAACTTTCTCAGCAAGGGGGTTAAGGCGTTTCCATAGCAGCCACCAGCCTGAGAGTGAGTCGCCGTAATTAGTGAGATTTGTTTCATCCCGGCTGCCCACATCAATAGCTATTACCACTTTGGCCCCCATGGAGCGCGCAACATCAGCTGGGAGAATCAGGGGAAGAAGACATCAAGACAAACAGCATACAGTACTGGTAAAATTAAAAATATATTGCTATAAGCAAACAGCTGAGCAACTACATCAAAGTACGGCTACTTTTGATACTTAATAAGGGAAGGTACAAACTGAATGTAACAAACCAGGCAGGTTGTTGATATAGCCTCCATCCATCAGCAGGTGTCCATCTTTCGGGTCACACAGAGGAGGGAGATATCCCGATAGAGACATGCTAGCACGGACATACCGCCATAGAGAACCTCAAATAACAAACAAGCAACTTAAACTTACTTAAAAGGCATAAAGCCTAACTGCAAGCAACCAATATGAATCAACCGAAAATTAATCAGACTATTAAAAAGAGTCAGTTCATCTATGACCACAAAAAAAACAATTCAGAAAACTCAATGAAGACCAGAATGATTCTTTCAAAATAAATAAACTGAACACTGTATTTACCATCAGTGTGTACTCTCATGGCAGAGGCAGTGATGTCAGTTGTGATATTGAAATATGGGATCCAAAGGTCCTACATGACACAGAATTTACACTGGCCTCAGATCAGTATTCCAACAGCTGGGTCACACCTACTGTCATTTAGCTCACCTCAATCTGTTTGCTTTTGAAGACGTTGTTTATGCCAGAGTTGAAGGAAGCACCAGAAAACATGGATGTGATTGGATATGTCAAATCCAAGACCTTCCTAAATACTGAAGTCATTTCCTACAGGAAAAGCCAAAAGAGTCAAATTAAAACGAGGTTCAAATAAATGTTTCCCACCTCTAAGCCACTCAAGATCTTTTTGCTTAAGTGCAAAGCAGAATTAATCCCTAAAAGTTGAACTTCATTTTAATACAATTCTCACCTTATACCCAGGACTGCGCAAAAAAAAAAAAAAAAAAACAACAACACACACTTTGTCATATTTTGTCTGACAAGTGTACATTTCTCAATCATTTGAACAATATTGACTATACAGTTTTGCCATATCATAGCATCCAAAATACCGGTATCAATACCGGTAACAAGCCCTGCTAGTTGTCAATACTGTGTCACGAGTATTACACTATAAAGCTACTTCTGGCATTTTGCCTCAATGCCTTCAAAATACTGCAAAACTAATTTTGACGCCACACCCCACACCCTTGGCCAATTTGTTCACTCCAGCTTGTAAGCTAAAATGCTCATCTGTAACATTACCTGCATGTTTAACTTTAATGTGTTCTAGCTAAGATTTAAGATATAACACATCAACACTGTCAACTTGTGAGGTGGGGCTAACTTTTAGAGCAGAAAACCCAGGACAGTGATGTCAAATTCACTTTGATCTTAGCAGGTTGGACCAGTGAAACATGATAAATGTGTTAAGTTAAAGAAAAAGTTACGATAGTTCATTACACAGGCAGTCCAGGACACAGGCAATAGTTGAAAAATTTACTTTCCTGTCATTTAACTGTTTACCTGTTAGTTAATTACTTTGATGGATGGGTAGTCTTTACCAATAGGAAAACTTATGAAATTATAGTGGACTGATTCTGGCCCCCGGGACTTATGTTTAGACATCCCCATCTAGGGTTAAAGGGTTACCTAACATGGCACAGTTTCAGAGTACTCCCTTTCCTTGTTGATCACTGTGATAACTTTTTACATTATTGTGTCTTTTCCACATGCAGTAAGTGAACATAAGAATGAGCGGAGCTTGCAAACACAGATCGATGCATACTAAATAGGGATACAGCTGAAGTGTTACATCTAAGGCTACGTCCACACTAGCCCGAATAGATTCAGAAAACGCTCCGCGTCCACATTAGCGTTTTCAGTCGTTTTCACAGAGTTCTGCGTCCACATTGAAACGGCCGAAAACGCTTACGTTCCAGTCCTGCGCATGCGTGAGACGCAAGAAGATTCAGCCTGCCTCATTTCTGTCTGCCATTTATTTACTTTCCGGCTCTTTGAAACGTCATGGCAAAATGTCGAGGAAAAGCACAGTTTTTTTGTTTGTTTGTTTTTTTGTTTTTTTTAAATGGACTAACAATGAGGTGGAGTTGTTGCTGCGAGTAACACAAAAGTACAAAGTTGCAAAAGCAAGTGAGAATTAAAGAATTTGAAGAAAAGCGATCTGAAGCAAACAAACTGATATTAATCTTTAATAGGGCTGTCAAAATTAAGCGCAAACAAAACAATTGCTGTATAATGCCCTCCGCTATCTTTGTTTAATTGGTCACATGACTAACATGCATTATCGTTTTTGAAAGTCTCCATTTTCGCTGTCCACACTGCGACGCATAAGAACAGTCTTCAAATGTATGAGTTTTCGAGAGCGTTTTGAAAACGCTGCATTTACTTTCGGTGCCGTCTCAGTGTGGACGGGAGGCCAAAACGGAGAGAAAACGATGCGTGGATGTAGGCCAAGTCATTCTAAGGCAGAGAGCTACTCAATGGCAGGAACAGGACTTGTACGTGATATGAAATGGTGGTTAATGTGCTCAGCATGGTTTATCAAATTAAAAGCAGAACTGAGATCTAAACTGGATTAGACTTAAATCATTTCAGGAAGAAAGTCTCACATCCATGTATAACTAACCCAGTTTAAAGCAAGTTTAAAACATACTCTAGATTGCTATCATTAAAAGTTTGACACTGATCAAATTCAAGACTTCTCTGCTCAATGTCATTCCAGGAAACCACACCTCCATTTTATTATTTATTTTTTAAGCAACATTAGAAGGGGGAAAGAAAAAAAACGAAAACTCAAAACAATTATACTGTGGTTGAACTTGGAGTTCTGGTAACTGCCTCAGAAGTGACTTTTAAAGAAAGAATGGGACAATGTCTGAATAGTTTATGGAAAACAAAGCAAAGCAGATGTCAGTGCATTCAGAAAGATTTAGATCTGAAATACTACAGCAATTGCCACTTTGACGCTTACCATAGCCCATTCTCTAGCTCTTATCCTCAAGCGACTGTGGCTACGGTCCTCTGCATATAGAGCGCCCATCAGGGAGCCAATTGATGTTCCGCCAATTAGGTCTACGGGGATGCCAGCTTCGCATAGTGCACGCATTATACCCACTTGAGAACAACCCCTGGTTAGAAGGGTGGGGGAACAAACATGGAAAGTGAAAAATTTTACAAAGAAAAGACTGACATAAATAACCAGCATCATTAGGAGCTGATGTTGTATAATGTCGTCTTTAAAATTATGATGAGAAACAAGCATGTGACAAACATTACCTGGCCCCTCCTCCTCCCAGGACAAGAGCAATAGCATTGCCTGTAAGAACACGAGCCAGGCGGGAAAAGTCAGAATGGCGATCTGCTGGTTTCTCAAACACACGCTGATACAGCTCCAACTGCAAAAAAAGCAAAGTACTGCTAAAAGAAGATGATGAAACAAGTGGGATAAGAATGAATGTACTGATGTTGAAAGACAGGAAATAAGAAAAACTACAAAATGCGAAGCTGAGGGTGGATCTGAAGGGGGGGGGGGGGGGGGGGGGGGGGGGCTTTTAGACACACAGCACATTCTGGCCATGTCTTCCATTCTCACCAGTTTGGGCTGGCTTCGTTTGGAGAAGACCCTTCGGGGACAGGCAAGATGGAGGTGTCTGGAAATCCAGCTTCGCATGTTGAGCCAGTCTGCGGTTCCTTTGGGTGCAGGACCATCTTCTCTGTGCAACAGCACAAGCTGCTTCTGCGCACGCACTGCACTTCCTTCCAACATACGCTCCAACTACAGAGAAAGCAGCACAGATATTTTAGAACATTTTATGAACTATAGGAATTGAGTCCCTGGGGGAGAGAAGAGAGAAGAGAAGAGAAAAAAAAAAAAAAAAAAAAAAAGGCAGCTCATTGCTTTTGAGATTATTCTCCACATGAACTGTTTACCTGCATGAAGTCAAAGATTTGTCCAAGTCATTTCTGAACAAAACAGAAACCAGAAAGCTTCCAGTATCAAACTTGCCAATTTCATACAAAACTGTTTTTAATGAACTGCAGAATCTTTGTTAACTCAGTTATTTACCCTGCAGGTGCATCTCACCACACTGCCGCTTTCAGGTATTTTTCTGATTTGCTGGCAGAGGTGACAAGAAGCCACATTCACAAATTATTGTGAATGTAGCTTCACAGTAATTTGGGAGTGTCTTTGCATGATTTGAAAGTGTAGCTCTAACAGCTCCTAGTAATACACCTCTCTCTTCTCCTGGGAACCAGTGAACACCTCACCTCCCCTACAGTAGGGTCCTGCTCGCCTAATCCCACAATAATGATGCAGTCAGCCTGACGGATGCACCTCTGTGTCCACGGGGTCAGTGTGTAGTCAGTCTGGTAAAGAACTATGCGATGGATGTCTTCTTGTTGGCCCAGCCAGCTGGACAGACGGTACTCATGGACACTAAAGAGGAAAGGAGTCCATTAATGACAGGCAGCATTGCTTTGCTGGCAGCATCCAAGACATCCATTTTCCTCTTGTGCCAATAGAGCAAATTTTAGCAGAATTTAATGAGCGTGAAAGACAAAGCACAAAGAAAATAAAAACCAACAGAAAGCAGTAAGACACTGAAAAATACTCATTTTATTTGAGGTTTGAATAAGAGAAGATTGAACCAGCAAAATTGCATAAAATGTTTGAATATGGCCTAAAACATACCTGTCAAGTGCAGCAGCTCCAAGACGCTGTTTGATAATACCACTTGTCAGTAGAAGAGTAGGACCTTTATGTGAGAGATGATAGATTACACCCATGAATGTCTACTTCAAGGAGGTGTTACGTCCAGGTTAAAGACAGCTGAAAGTGATTTGATTTTGGTTCAATTACAGTTCAAATTAGGATGCAAATAGGAATCCAGAATTCTTAAAGGGAGAGCATTTCCATCATGGCAGCCCCTCTAATCATGCCTCCATGTCCTCGATAAGAAGTTTTGGAAAATGGCAACAGACTGGGTGAAGAGCAGCAGTAGGCTGGTCATATGTTTAAAATAAACAATCATCCATGACCTGAAGCGTTTTCTGTGTCGAGAACAGCAGTGAATGATTATAAGCCAAATTTGAGCTTCCATATCTCTTTCCAGTCTTACCTATTGCAAGGAGTGCATGCTGCAGCTCTAGAGTAAAGGCAGTAAGAGGCACCTCTTCTGATACTGGCAGGACTGCCACAGTGGAGAGGTTGGAGGCTTGGTTTCCTGCATCCCACTTACTTCCTGGTGTGTGCAGGGCCAAACTGCGAGCTGGAGATGTGTTACAGATTTGCAAATGGTGAAAAACAGATTTAATACCAGAAATGATGGGAGAACCTAACCAATTAAAACATGTGTAGACCATGCATATGTTCAATCCAAAGTTTGTTTGTTTCCCAGCCCCTACATAAAGGACTTTCTGAGAAGTTTTTAGCAAGAGCCAAAGAAAAATTACAAACCTTATTAATTACAAACAGTATCAAAACATTTTCAGTTTATTATAATTAAACACAAGATATTTGTTTATCCATTAACAAACAGATGTGCCACACAATCACTCCCTTTATGGTACGTCAACAAAAACTGCCAGTATGTCTGAGCCAGGAAAGAGCCTGCAAAATAGGCAGCATAGCACACAGATGTACACACCTGTCAGAGGACCATTGACCTGCTGCAGTATCTTCTGTCCGAGTAAGTGGATCAGCCTGGTGACAACCTGAGATGCACATTTTATAATCAGCCCTGTTACTCAGATTCTGCAGTACAAAGTCATTTCCTGATTTTATTTTAAATGTTTATTGTGATGAGTTTCAGTGAATGCAACATGTTAATTTTTATTAGTTTGATTAAATGTATTAATTATCTGTATTATTTTCATGATTACTTCAAGTCTTTTTTTGTTTAAAGGAAAGGGACGGGTGAGGCAATAGCACTTGTTCTCTCCAGTAAAAAGGATTACTTTAACAGAATTGTTTTCAAATGAGATGAATTTAACACATTAGATTAGGCCTACCTGAGGAAATTTCCTCTTGATAGAGCAAAGTGCACCTTCTGGTAGCTTGGCCAGCTCAGAGTCTCGTACAGCGTGTACTGTGGTCGCTCTGTTCTGACGGGTCAAGGTCTCTACCTGCGCACAGACAAGTCATTAATTACACAAAATCCAAACAAAGCCTATCCAGGAATGCAAGTAAATAACTAATTGGACATCTTAATAAATAATTATATCAACATTTTTGTTATAATTTTATAAATAATAGTACAGAATTTATACCTGGAATTTGCCATTTCTGTATCAATTATTTCATTTAGGGCAGGCACTGTATATTCTGAACAGACATTGATTGTCTCCTTCGATTAAAAATAAATAAACAAATAAATAAGAATACATCCGAAGCTAAAAGGCTAAAATTAACCTCTACCCCTCATCTAAAACTGACATCTGAGCCATGCTAAATTTGTCTCACAATCACTATCACAGAAGCTCCAATGACAGCGTCTCTCCTCCAGGTAACAGTAACCATAGGATCCATTAACCCAGGTATTATTAGAAGTATTGAACCAGTCACACCAGCTGACAGAGAGGTGGATGAGTTAAACCAAGTGACTTTGCTTTACACAGGCTGAAAATACCATATAGAGTTTAATTTGAGAAAAACTTGGCAGAACTATTAAAATATTTAGAAGATATCTTAGAATCAGATTTGATCATTGTCATCAAATCATGTTTGTATAAAAATGTATCCCAAAGTCATGCTGCCCCCCCCCATTTTCCCTTTGATTGTAATATGAAGTGCAGTAATTTCACACAATCCATTTATTACGACCCAAATCTTTTGACCAGTATTGAAGGTTAACAACACCCACACTCCTCTGGTAGTCTGGCAAATGAATTTGGTGCATGCTTTTGTCTAAATGCACTTTAGCTGTCCCAAAAAGAGCCCGAGACAAAGAGCATGAAAAAGATATAATTATCTGGATTTTTTTTTTTTATGCATATTCTATTTCAGCTGCCTTTTGGCTACATTTTTTGTTCTTTTTTCCCCCCTTTGTTTAAATATATCCCAAGATGTACTGGTCTTAGTCTGTATTTACTGAAAGTAGAACATACAGGAAATCCAGTCTCATCAGCCATATGCAGTATACTGACAGCTAATAGGCAGTTCCATTTGTGATATTAACATTGTTAACATTTTTTTTTTATATCTAACCTTTTAACAGGTTCTTATATGAAAACAAACAGCTAGTGTTGTTTGATACAACATGGATATTAATAGTCTTCCATCAACTCTTCCCCAGCTGTCTTCCCTCTGGCTGTCACCGTGCTTACCACTCCAATCAGGTCACCACGTCCGTACTCCCCTATCAACTCTTTCTTGCCATCCTCCTTCGTGATTACTGAGCGCAGTCGACCACTCAGCACTATGAAAGTGCTGTCTGATTTCTCTCCCTGCCTGCAAAAAGAAAAAAATACAGATAACTTCAGTCTACTCCAAACAACTCACAATCACATTTCCAAATTCAGCTTCCCCTCCCTCGATTAGTATTTATTAACCTGTCCCACATGAACCAAGTAATGCCTGCAGTGTTACGAGTTGATTTCACACATGAGACACAAGGTCAGCAGAGGAATACCTGTAAACAGCCCTGCCAGCTTCGACAGCCATCCAGTCAAGAGCAAAGTCTATTTGCCTGACAAAAGATGACTTCCTCTTCACCACAGCATGAGCAACATTCAGCACCACTTTGGGCTCCACTCGCATTATCCTAAAGAATAAAGAAGAATCCACAAAATGACAAAGTAGAAGTAGCCATCTTTGTTTTCCCCTCCAACTCTACAGTGCTGAACATCACAACAGTGTGAGGATGTGTGTCCAGGTCACTCACTCATAAAAATGTGTTTTGGAAATAGAGAGGAAGCTGCAATCTCGCTGAGCTCGAACTGTAAATATGAGGGGCTCTCCGGTCAGAACAGCAAGGTGACCAACAAGCTCTCCGGGATGCGTTACAAACAGGCGCAATTCTTCTTCACGGTCAATCATCCGCTGGTAAACATGGAGGAGGCCAGAAATCACGAAGTGGATGCTCACCTCCTAAAACACCAAGAGGGAACGATTGAGAGAAAATGCTCAGATTTAACAGTCCGACTCTGAATGCTGTTAACAATCAGGTGGTGAAATACTGAATTCATGATTTTTAAGATGAGTAATACCTGTGTTGAAATTCAAATTCTACTGTTGAAAGCATTACAGGCAAGTCATTCCCAGTCATCCCTTAGATTTTTAAATGACTGATTAGTTTGTTTACTTTATAAGCTTAACCTGTTTCCCCTCTTGCGTATGACTCAGGATAGCCTTTAACCATATGATAGTATAAGGGGGCCGCATTCTAATTCTTCCCACAAGCAAGTTCACATGGACACAACTTTACATGCACACCAGTTTCCCAAGTCGACCCTCTGCAATGCATGGACACTGTCCAGTGGAGGCATAAATTAATCAAGAGCTGAAATGAAGTAAAATATTAAACAGAATGAAAAGTAGCTAGGTTCTAAGTTGTTGTTCCAACCTGATCTCCCTGACGAGCTACCACAGAGCCAGCTTTGACATGGTGGACGGTTACTCTGCCTTCAAGCAGACTAGGGTCCTGCAATAGAAAAAGACACTCTAAATATCCACTTATGATGACAAGACTGTGGATTTAACATTTTCCCACTTAACATGCCACAAAAATAAATTTAAAAGGGTGCATTGAAAGGATCAGAACACTGACACCAGCTGAATTTTCTCCAATTAACCCCTCACCTGCAGCTGGATGATTCCCAGCAGGTCTTTCTTAGCAGCTTGGAGGATTGCACTGCTTTTACCAAGATAGGTAGCATCAGCGTGCCCTCCACTGTCTGTATAGTGAAATACTTCAGATGGTGTGTGTTGCATTGTCACACTCTTCTTCAGACTAGACTACAAAGACAGGCACAGGAGAGAAACTACTATGGAGGAAGTAGGTAAGATGCAGCAGATACTGTGCTATTGTGTTACATTTACACACAAGACCTGTCACCACGCTTCAATGTAAAAAGCAGACCTTACTTTGTGAGTGATAGGACTTGACGGAGCCTCCTCAATGGTAACTCGAGCTCGTTCGCAGGCCATGCTCAGGTCATTACCTGTAACTCAGAAAACAAAGGATTAGGATAACGAGTACATCTGTGCAGGAAATTAATACAGCCATGTGGCATTTGATGATCGCTTATGTCCAAGGCAGTGACCCACCTGTGCATTCAGTGGGCATAGAGGTGGATCGCAGCTTCCTGGTTGAATGGCTGTCCTTTACACCATCTGCAAAAGTCAAGTGCCAGCACTGGATCAGTTTCAGTACAAGACAAAGCTGAAATTGAACGGCATGTAGTGCATGTTTGTGTGTGTGCTTGACCCGTCTCTGCAGTGTTTTCAGTGGTTCCGGCAGGTAATTCGTCCTGGAAGTGGAGACGTCGAGTCTTTCCAGTATTTGCTTCTGCCATCACATTGTTTATATTGGTCAAGGGCACTGCTTGACTCTCCTGTCAGTCAAGGAAAAAAGTAAATAAATAATAATAATTGCATCATAACTTGTGTGACACAGTCATCGTGACCATGTGTATGCACATAAATACTATAGGTGTCCTATAACAAATTCTGCTCCTACCAGATTGAAGAGCTCAGTTGTTAGGCCCAGATAGTTATGCAAAGCCAAAAAGGTGACTCTTTGGAGGCGCACCATAATTATCTGAAGAAGAAAAAAAAAGAAGAAAAAAAGAAAGAAAGAAAAACCCTAGCTACAACATGATATGTAGTATATTCTGCTAATTGTTGCATGTTGTAGCTCCAAATTAGATGTTTAATTGGAGAAAAAACAAACACTACATAATGCAATCTGTTACCTGAATGACGCGTACAAGTGTCTCAGGGTACTTCTTAAACACTGACTCAAAGGCTGAAGCAGGTAAGCGTAAGATGGTGGAGCGAGTTGCAGCTCGTGCCGACACAGTTTTATATGGAGCTGGATAACCCTGGCAAAATCGAAGATAAGAATCAGAAATCTCATCCACATCTTTCACAGCTAAGTAATAAATTGGGCTAAGGATACTTTCCCCAAGGTTTATTACGTGACCTGTACGTGTACCTGTGCTTGCAGCATTTTAATGTGGCCTAAATAACTGTCAACACGTCAAAGCTCTATAACACAAGTGTGATAGTGTTTAAACGGTTTCTATGCAATGGCAACAAAGTAACAAGATATGAAAAAGTTATTCTATTGTAATAACTGATTTTTCTATACATTACATACGTGGTTTGAGTTCATTACTGCACAATCAGTTCCAAACAACATCAATCTGAGTGTGTGAAAAGGATGACAATGATGTATTTTAAGAAGAGAAAAACAAAGTTGAAAAGATGCAGCTTTAAATAAACAAATTACAGCAAATACAAAGTACATTAATTTTGTTTCAGGGGCATGAAGGTAATGAATAAACAAATCACACTGACACAGACACTTCAGAAGGCAAATGAGGACATAACCTAGAGAGAAAAAACAGGAGCTCACAGTGATAGTGTCCAGAATACTGAGCAGGCTGTGGACGCTGTCTCCGGGGAGGACATCCTTCACCACTGATTCTGTGCCATCCTGCAATACAAAAAAGAAGAATACAGGACATGATGCCAACAAAATAATATTAATAAGGTAAAAATATTTCACACTGTCTAAACAAATCTGCAGACATCTAGTTGGATGAAAGTAGGACTTCAGCTAAGTGGACATGATTAAAATTTAAGCAAGCCAACAACATATTGGGATGCCACTGACTTGTTGTGATGGCAAAAATAAAGTAGTTACTAGTTATTCTACTGTCCTCTGGTGTTCATGCTTTATCATTAGACGTAAAACTGGAAAACAGAAAAGGCGCTGAAAATGAATGTAAATTAAATTAGGTACAGTTTGGAGCCAACCTTGCATCACACTTTTTAAAATGAACTTTAATAATGACCAGTGGGCACAGTTGTTAAAATTGCAACTTTTGAATTTACCATTTTCTATATAAATTGATGTAATGTCACAGGTCAGTAGGGTTGGGCCATATCATACTATTCACGGTAATACCAGTATAATGTTAGGCAATGATAAGAAAATGAAATATCGGGTTGGAATATGGGTAAACACGCATGTGCAGTGCCTTTGTTTTCATACGCACATGGCGGCGACGGAAAATGAGAACGGCAAAAGCAGATTGTTGAATGAAACAGATGAACCAGAATTGTTTTGTAAAACTGGTACAACCTCAATGATGTGGAACTGGTTTGGGCTTTCATCTGTCAGATACACACCAAAGCACATTTTTTGGTAGAGCATGCAAGCAGGCCATCGTTATTACCAAACCGATTTTAGGTGGTACACCGCACTCAAAAAGCTGTCAAAAGTGCTTTAGTTCGACTTTGCTAAGCTACGAAGCCGCACCACTTGATGGATTGTCGGAGCATTATGTCTACCGTAGTCGGGAGCCTCGCGGAGTAATACGTACTGTGCTTCAACATAATATTACCGCATTGTGTGTGTGTGTGTGTGTGTGTATATATAAAACCTTTTTTAGTTTTGTGGATATTATACATGGTTATGCTGAGGATATGTCAGCCAATTTGTACTGGAAATGCCTTTTGGTTAAACTGTCAGCAAGGAATTTGCACTTTTAAATGTTTATTTAAAACATGCCATATACAGGCCATATTGCCCTGCCCTACAGGTCAGTAAGAATAAAAAAAAAAACAAAAAAAAAACAAACACAATATTACTTGCATAAAAAGAAAGAGGCAATAGAATTTCAAAGGTAATTAAGTTTCAAAATTAGCCTAAAGAGAGAGTCAAATGGAAGACAACAAATCATTCACATACATTCTCTTGTATGCACAACTCAAGTCTTCCATCCTGGACCACGTAGATGCTGTCATCATCATCTCCTGGTTTGAACAGGCTTTCACCCTCCTGTAGCTCAATAAACACCATATGTCGACACAGCTCCAGAAACAGAGGCTTCTCAAAATGGCCCAAGACCCTACAAGTTGAAGAACAAAAGCAATTTTTAAAAAAAAAGAAAAAAAAAAGAAAACCCACACACAGACAAAATTGACTTGCCTACCTGACATTTTTCAGCATATACAGGACCTCAGAAGGCAGATTCGAGCTCTGCACTTCAAACTCTGTTAGATCAGCTTCCAGCAGGGAGGGAGGGGGTTCCTTGGGCTGCAGGGTGGGAGGGTCTCTCCGGATCCTCAGAATTCTGTCAGGAGGAAAAACAAACAAACATGTACTTTAAAAATAAAACACTAATTTCACAAAAAGCCTTGAGTACATAGTATTTAAAAATGTGTTCTTTCGTCATACTTGCGGGCTATGTTTAGAACTTTGGTTCTTTTTCGTATGCGCTGTGGTTGCTTTGATGGCGAGGGATGGGATGGAGAAGGAAGCGAGGAGAGTGTCTTAACCTACAAAACAATATTCAAATATATTTTGTTTATTGCGCGCAGAAAAAGAATTTTATCCAAAGTTGTACTTCTACTTAAGAAATATTAAAACTGATTTTTTATTTTTTTTTAAACTGCTGTATTAAACATAGAAAGGCTGTTTGTCATTTATCATCAAGCCAAACTACTGAAGGCATTTTCAGTCATTGTGTATTAGGGTGAAACTATAGTCTTAGTAGTGTTGCCTATGAAATTAATAGGAAACTACAACTAGATGTTAACATCAAGTATTTCTGGACATCAACTGTTGGCATAAAAGCATTAAAAGCAAAATTAACTAGTTTTTATAGAGCAGATAACAATCTACTAGACTATACTAGTAGACTATACCAAGAGAGTGTGTATGAGCCATCAACAGAACTGAGAAGGGGAAAAAAAGAAAAAGACAACCTTTCGCATGATCTTCCTTCCATAGAAAAGCACTTTATCTCGTTTCCTGAATCGATAGTGAGGTACACCCGGTTGTTGATTACCTTGTCGGAAAATCAAAAAATATAATTCAGATAAACAACAAATGTCATTCTGCAGCAAGACTAAAAAAATATATATATAGATATATATCTATATCGCTATCTACCTATCATAGAATAAATATGAAGTTCAGCAAGAGGTCAGATGACTCACGGGCATGTTTGAATCTCCTGTAAAGGAAGAGCACCACAATTCCAATCAGCACAACTGCAACCATAGCTCCAATCAATACACCTGTAAGCTAGAAGACAAACAAGACTGATGAGGCAATAATATGATCACATGACAGCACAGTTACATAGAGTACAGCACGTTTGTAAAATTGTTTTTAGTCCAACTTTGCATCACAATTAAATTACCCGTATAACTCTAAGCAAAACGAGCTCTATTGAGTGGAAAACCGCCCGATTTGATAACACTGTATCCAGGGCCCTCATTTCTTGTACAAAACACAGGCACTCAATTTCCATTTCATACCATGCTGGTCTGCATCCTCTCCTCCAAAAACTGTGGCAGCCGTGCACGGAAATCAGTTCTGCTCATCGTTACCACCTAAATATAAACACAACAGATTCAAGTAATACATGTTCAACACTGGTAGCTCCCAACTAACTCACTTTTCTCCTTTCAAACCAAGTTAGGAATAATTTTAAATGGAATTATGCGCTTACTGAACTGGCCATTTTGCACAGGTCTCCATCATCCTTTCCATGACACTCTAACCTATAAGACAAAAATCTCTATTAACGCTGAGTCTGCAGCCCAAAAATCACATGCCATCGAGGGGAACCAAAAGTTGCTGAGGAAAAGGCAACAATTAAGAAGGGGAACACGGATTTGTATGTTAGCAGCCACTCTCGCCATGTAGCGTCGTGTCGCCTTCTTAATTCATCTTAATAAAATTACCAGAACACGAATAGGTGTTATAATTAGCCAGCAACAAAGTAACTTTCGATAGACGTCAAGCTTTAGACGATTTACTGAATACGTCTGAATGGAGTAGCTAACGTTAGCTAAAATAACATTCGCTAGCAGCTGTCCAGCTGACTGAGAGTAGCTGCTTCACAAGTTATCTTGAAGAACTAAGATAGTCAAACTCTGTGAAGTTGACAGGGTGTAAAAAACCACGAGGCTTACTTTTCGAGCATCCTGGGGTGCCGTTTTCAAGCTGATAACATAGCTAAACAGAAGCTAGAATAAAGTTAGCGAGAAGCTAACAAAGTTTTATGCTGTCAGTTTCTTAGCTCCGCCCTTATCCGCTGTTACCTTGGTAGCGCTCAGATCATTTATCCAATCAGAAACGGACTAGGCACATCCTCGTCTTCCTGTTTTTAACAAAGCATCTTTGAAGGCTACAAACATCCGAGAGGAAGTGGAGTTTGTTTATTTCTCGACCAGTCTCTTGTAGTGCTTAATATTTCTATAGCATTTTCGAGTTACCTTTGCCTATTTCAGACGTTTAATATTTATATTTGTCACACTTACTTCACATGATCAAATACATTTTAATATTGGACAATGATAACATGTGTAAATACAAAATATGAAAGCTGAATGAGCTTTAACTAGCCACACCCAGTCCTGATTTAACCTAGAACCTCTTTGTGAACTAGCCTAAAAGATCTCAAAATACAACATATCACGAGCTAAAGAAACTTAAGAAAAGATGAGAAACAATGTCATTGATATCTGTCCGTTTGGAAAGGGTTACGACGCCATTTCTCTAAGCTCAAAGACTTAGAAATGGCAGGTGAACCATGGTGAACCATTATCCACAAATAGAGAAAACCTGGAACAGTAGGGTTTATGCAACCATACCAAAAAACCTCCAAGAGCACATTGACGAATCATTCAGAAGGTCACAGAAGGACCCAGAACAAGTTCTAAAGAACTGTAGGCCTCACTTGCCTCAAGTAAAGTGAGAGTTCATTATTATTCAACAATTTAAAAAAGAGAGAGTGGGCAAAAATGGCATCCATGGGAAAAATCCAATGGCAAAAACCAATGCTAACCAAAAGGAACACAGAGGCTCATCTAAAATTTGTCAATAAAACATCCCTGAAAGTTTGGGGAAAGTACTCTGTGGACTGACAAGACAAAAGTCAATCTTTGTGGAAGACTTGGGGCCTGTTAAATCCCACATAAAACAAACACAGCATTTGATAAAAGGAACATCATACCAACATTCAAACATGGTGGTAGTGTGATGGTCTGGGGCTACTTTGCTGCTTCAAGACCTGCATGACTGCATGACTTGCCATTAATTCCTCTCTCTAACAGAAAACCCTGAAGGAAAATCTCCACCCATCAGTTTATTCCCTGAATCTCAAGAGCAGTTGGGCAATACAGAGGGACAATGATCAGAAACACACCAGAAGTCCACCTCTGTATTGTTCAAAAAACAAAACAAAAAGAAGGTTTTGGAGTTACTTATAGCCAAAGCCCGGACTTAAACCAGGTTGAGATGCTTTGGCATGACCGTAATCAGGCTGTTCAAGTTCAAAAACTCTCATTATGGCTGAAGTAAAACAATTCTGCCAAGCAGAGATGATCATTCCTCCACAGTGATGTTAAAGACGCATTGCCAGTTATTGTAAACACTTCACTGCAGTTCTTGCTGTCAAGGCTGGCACGAACAGGCATTAAGTTTAGGGGGCAATTACTTTTGTATATAGGGTCAGGTAGATTTGGAAAGTGAATTTTACTGCTATATTGCATGAAATACTGCTTCCATAGAAATAAATACATCAAGAGTCATATAGACATGTAATCAATAATTTTATTACCATAATTCATTTGCTATTAACAAAACTGATTAAGTTTCATCCAATGTTTTGGATTCCATGATGATGAAAAATCTGCATTCACCATACAACTTTAATATAAAAACGATTACTCATGACAACTTTAAAGCAAAAATTTAGTAGCTAATAAATTCATATACAAACATTCATGTACCAACATTAGCCACTTTTTCATATTTAACCTTTAATGTATGTCCATAATGTCCATATAAATAGATATACTCTTTCCTTCACCCTCCATTTATGCATTTAAATTAAACCATTCTCATACGGTCACTGCTAATATGCAGTCACTATATAAAAATATGTAAAGAGGAGTTATGTACAGTCATTCATCTTTTTATGTGTATGCTAAAATAATGTGTAGTTTAAAATCTGATTTGAATTAAGTGCACTTAACATTACGTTCAGACACAAAACACGCACGTACACGGCATTTACAAAAACACTCGAGAAACACTAGAGGGAGCCAAAGTCATGGTAACAACTATACTTTTTATAGAAAGTAAATGATTAAACTGCCATTTTTTTTATTGTCCACACAGATGTAATTTAAACAGATATAGAACTTAATTTTCAACATGGTATATCTGAGTCATCTGCATTTTATCTCTTTCTGTTTTTACTTTCTTTAATTTCATGAATGCTGTTTAGGTTCACTCCTCTATTTGCTTAGGTACTGGGCGACAGAATGGTAGGCGAGGAGAATCTCTGAGTCATTTGGGCAGGTGTGGCGAAACTCGTCCCGTTTGTAGGCATTCTCTAGGTAACGTGTCAGACCTTTGAGCTCTGCAGGGATGGCAAAGTCACGGTACTCCTTGATCACCACCTGAGGGAAGAGCAATTTTTACAAATAAGTCCAGGAATGACTCATTACATTTCTCAAATCATCTCTACTATTCAGATAACAGTGAATATTTCTCTCTTCTTCAGGATTAAAAAACAAAACAAAACGAAAGGTTTACACATAGGATTGCTGAATTCTGTTCACCTTGACAATGTTGAGTTTGGGAAGCAAGTTGCAATCTGCCAAGGTAAGGCTGTCACCATCCAGGAAGAGACGTGAAGACACAGTAAGATCTGGGTTTTTGGCCAGCTCGTGAGGGAGAGGAGTTTCTAGATACATGTTCAGCTTCACCAGAGTGGAAAGAAATTTCTTCTCGAGCACTGAAAGAAGTTGCAGGCTTTCTGTTAACCCATGGTGGCTCTTTCCATCATATATATAGCATAAGTGACTTGAAAGTTTCAAAATTCTTACTGTCATTTAAACCAGGATTGGGATTCTTGATATATCCTGAGAATTTTCGGAAGATGTCTTCTCCAACACTGTTGGACTCTTTGTAACGACAGCACAATTTTGGGTGCCTGTTGTTAATCAAATAAAACATTTTGTTAATGTTTGGTGTTGCAGTGATGGGTTAGATATGCAGTGTGTTTCAAGGACTGAAAAGACTATGGTTCATATGTTTGAAGCAAGATGCACTTTGCTCACTGTGGAGGGGCTAAGGTCTCCTCCAGGAACTCCTCAATCTTATTAGTGTCCGTTTTGACTTCATCATTGTAGATGAGAAAGGGAGGCTGAGAGCCTGGAGCCAAATCCTTCAGTACATCCGGAGCCCTGCAACAGATCAGTGAAGGCTTATTTTGGCACACTTGATCAGAAAGTTAAAATGTTTAACTTCCCAGCCTAAACCAAGCAAATGCTATGGAAAAGCATGCTAGGATCACTTTCTAATGGTGTGTTTTGACACTTCAGTATATATAAATAAAGCCATGCTATGATGACCATTGATGATTAGAGTAATTTCTGGCTTTTTTTTTTTTCAAAGTAGCTGCATAGGTAGAGACCACCCTCGCTGACTTCAGATGCATGCCCAGTGGTTTTTGTTTTATAAGTAGGCCTGAAATATGACAAAAATTGTTCTATTCAGAAAAGAGCTTCAAGGATTACTCCTAATTAAATTTTAAAGGGGTAAAGACTTAATATCCACTGCGGTTTGTTCTCACTACCAAATGTGTTTTATGGCTATGAATTAGTTTACGAGTGCAAGTGTTCTTCTAGAATCAGGCACATTTACCAGTCTAAATTTGGTTTGTAGTGATTCCTACTGAGTGAAAAATAGACTGACATGATAAGTTTAACAAAAAAAATACAAACACGGGTTTGAAACCATTGAGCTGCTTTTGTTTTGTGCTATAGATTAACAGGGCTTCATTATTTCCCCCTTTTGCAAAACATGAAGAAGCAATGACTGCTGGAGTACAAGCAACCATCTTAACACCTTCTTACAGAATTTTTGAGACACCGGAATGAAAGCTTCCTATTTTTATATGATCTAAATAGTGTATTTTATATACTTAACTTTCATGTTGTTTATGTTAAGTGCAGCATATTTTGCTCCTTGCCCCCTCCCTTTCCGCTGCCTGTTCATCAGAAGGACAGCTTTAAATTTGATGTCAAACCTTTGTGTGGGGGGTTTATTCTTTTATTGTTGGTTTTGGTGTTTCTTACGCCTGATTCTCACTCATACATTGTAAATATCATTCAGCTTCCCGTGTGTGTGTTTGTTTTCTTAAACCTGCAATATCTGATTTTACTGACACTTGGGGGCAGTGTCAACAAGTGAACACAACATTTGTGTTTTTGCCTTTTTAAAAATGGAATGGAAACTGATTTGTTTTAGATATAAACCTGATTATTTTGAGCTTGTTTGCTTTAATTTTGTGTCACTTTTGAGTCAGTTACAACTGTTTGCTGACCATTTGTTTTTCTCACTAGTGTTTCTCAAACCTTTTCTTTTTTTCTTTTTTTTTTGTTATTGTTTTGAATCTCGTGGAGGTTTTGTGTTTCTTTGCAGGTGTGTAAAATATTTGTTTGCGTCATCTTGTTATCTGTCTTCACAAATATCTCTTTGTACTCGTTTTCAGCATCTTATCATTCGTAACCTATTGCGGTCATTTGTGTGACTGCTTCAGAATCTCAGCCCTTTGGCCTACACCAGGCAGCAGTCTTTTCTGTTCAGTAATCTACCATTTCACATAATAAATTTTTTACCACTTTTTTACCAAAAACTGAATCCTGTATGAATGTAAATAATTTGCCTGCCTATATGTTTTATTGCTGTGGCTGTTTCTTGCATAGCATTTAGTGTCCCTGTAACCTTTCCTGAACTCAGTGGGGTTGGTGGAGGGTGAGGTGTTGGCAGGTTTTCATTGTTGGGTGGCTTTTATAATGTAAATCAGACTTTCCTCCCATTTCTTTTACAAATGCAACTCTCTGTCCTTGAATGCAACTTGTGAAAAACAATGTAAATAGTAGTTTTGTTGAGACTACATCAAAAAAGCAGTATGAAGCCAGTCTCCTTTGTGCCCAGCTCTTAAAGATTCTACAAGACTTTTTGAAAAACGAATAAAATGTGCTCTCACCTCTTCATGTCTACAGTGGTCAGGGTAAAGTTGGCCCCTTTTAACCAAAGAATCATGAAGAGTCTCTGACAGAAAGGGCAGTTCCCCACACTCTCAGCATCATAACTGGCCTGACAGACAGAAACAAAGACACTTTGCAGTCACAGCAGATGAGTATAAAACAAGCTTTTATGATCATAAAATTGCACAATTGTACGTGGGTTCTAGTATCAGGATCTAACAAAACCATGAGCACCTACACAGGTATTCTCGTTAAGCCTGCTCTGCTCTGGCAGTTTAAGCTAACTGCAAAGGAATTTCACACCCAGATTAAAAAGCCTATTATTGTAATACTGGTTTGTATCTCTGCCATATCCTGCATTGTATGCTTTACTACAGTTTAAATACACTGAAATACTGTAGTTTGCTAAAGTTAAAAGCTTTTTTTTGACACATTTCTGTCACTTTAGATGTAAACAAACAGGAAAATGTCACCTTGTGTTACCAAGTAGCTGGGAATGGGAAGGGTTTTTGCTTAGACTGTAACACGTCAAGATTGTTGTATGTCTTACCTTTACAAAGAGTTCAATCTTTGGCTCCTCGGCCATCTTACTTTCTCTCCGTCTTTCCACTGATGTCCACGTACCTCTGCTGGTTCCACAAACTGATTTCTTTCTGTCACTGCTGATGAAAGGACAAGGCAGAGCTGTGATAGTGACTGAAGTAAAGACATTTGCAATTTTCTGACACACCTCCTTACCTATTTCTTTCTCTCTGTTTTTAAATAAAGCACACATATATATATATATATATACTCACACTGGTGATCACAGCTAGCACTGGATGCAAGACCAGTACTTTATCTTTCCTCCACCTGTATTATTTAATTGCTCTACTCTTCACCTGTTTCTGGGGTTTGTTGTTCTGCCACCACACCTCTCCAGCATTGAGTGGCAGCCTACACCTCCTCTGGAGTTACCAGTCAGACCAGCAAATCTGGATCTGGCTTCACTTCCAGCATATTCTGTCGATGAAATCTTTCTGTCTGTCCAATATGACTCTTTCAGCCCTGGCTTGCTCTTTGTAAATTGCTATCTAGCAGAAAAGATCAGTTAGACAAAAAGGAGTCATCAAAAAAGTGGACTATTTCTATAGTTTCAAGCTTGCTTACTTTCAGTTCAGTTAATTTAAACTTTATTCATCACAAATCACAACAACAGGTGCCTCATAACGCTTTATATTGTAAAGTAAAAACCCTACATTAATAGACCAAAAACAGAGAAAACCCTTGCAAATCATATGACACCAAGATGTCTGTCTCCTGAATCCAAACTGGAAGCCCAGAGAAGAGGGGCCTGAAGGCTCTGCTTCCAGTCTATTGCTAGGAACCACGAGTAAACCAGCAGTCTGAGAGCTAAATGCTCTAATGGCATTACACAATACTATGAGGTCTTTAAGATAACACGGGCCTGATTATTCAAGACAATGTATTTGATGACAAGGATTTTAAATTTGATTCTGGATTTAACAGGGAGTCAATGAAGAGAATCCAGTATAGGAGAAATCTGCTCTGTATTTCTAGTCCCTTTCAGTCCTTTAATTAACTGCAGCATTTTGGATCAACTGCAGGCTTCCAGGGAGTTTTTAGAACAGCCTGATAATAACGAATTCAATTGTCCAGCCAAGAAGTAATAAATGCACAAACTAGTTTATCAGATAGGACGTTTCTAATTTTAGAGATATTGCACAAATAGAAGAAAGCACTTCTACATATCAGTTTAATATGCACAAGGACATATCCTGGTTAAACATGACTCCAATATTCCTGACAGTGTTACTGGAGGCCAAGGTAAAGTCATCCAGAGTAAGAATCTGGTCTGATACCACCTTTCTAAGTTTTTTAGGGCCAAGTGCAATAACCTCAGGTTTAACTGAATTTAGAAGAAGAAAAGTTGAGGTCATCGAGGTCTTTATGTCTTTAAGATATTCGTGCAGTTTAACTAATTGGTGTGTTGTATCTGGCTTCATTAATAGATAAAGTTGGGTGTCATCTGCATAGCACTGAAAATGAAGGCTATTCCTTCTGATGATACTGCCTAAAGGAAGCACATATAATGTAAACAGAATTGGTCCTAGCACTGAACCCTGTGGAACTCTATAATTAACCTCAGTGGGTGAAGAGAGGATTCTCCATTTACGTGAACAAATATGTATATAGATATGATTCAAACCACTGCTGTGCAGTATCTTTAATACCTACAGCATGCTCTAATCACTGTAAAAATATATTATGGATTACAGTGTCAAACACTGTACTGAGGTCTCAGAGGACACTCACAAAGATGGGTCCACTTTCAGGCCATAAGAAGATCATTTATAACCTTCACTAAAGCTGTTTCTGTACTGTCATGGGCTCTGAAACCTGACTGAATCTCTTGAATTAAACCATTGCTCTGCAGATGATCAGTTAGCTCTGTAACAACTACTCTTTCATGAATTTTTGAGATAAAAAGGAAAGTTGGAGATTGGCCTATAATTAGCTAAACCATCTAGGTCAAGTGATAGGTTTTTAAGTAACAGTTTAACTACTGCCAGCTTGAAGCCCTGTGGTATCTTTCCAATTAATAGAGACAGGTTGATCATACTTAAGACTGAAACATTAATTAATGGTAGAACGTCTTTGAGGAATCGACTCTAAAGGACATATTGATGTTTTGGAGGAAGGAATTACAGTTATCTCACGGAGCAAAGTTTGAAGTATATCACATGCTGCTGGAACATCAATAGCATGGTGCAGTAGTTTTCCAAAGGATGTTTTGACTGCTTGTGGCTGCTTCCCCATGCTATAAAGAAAAATTCTCCACTAGCTGATGAGTCACATTTTGCACACTGTGGTACCCTCACAGTGGAACTGGAAAGAGGGCTATCCAAAATACTGCCACAAAGGTGATATTGTATCTTAAATATCATTGTTGAATTTATTATTCAACTCTTTTTTTCTTTTCTTTTTGGCCACATTATTTTCTGCATGCTTTCCATTTCAGATATAAATTAAGCAGTTGCACTGAAGACATTTTTAGACCCAGTGTTTCCCATTCAGTTTGATATGTTTATATTGGACATTTTCCACAGCTGTTTCTAGTTGTCGATCTGCATTCATGACTGAATAAAAATGCTCTTGTGTAACAAGCATTCACCACCGAGACTTGTGTTCCGGTTGGCAAGAAGAGAAAGAAACACCCTCAAGGATGTAAAGAGAAAAAAATGGTGAAAGCTGAATGAGTGAGATAACATCACTAGAAAGAAGCAGACTGCTGTAGCTGTGACACAACCCCTACAACATTGTATTATTCCACAGGCGAGGAAGACTGAGGAAGGAAATCATAAGGGTGTGACCTGTCTTTATCAGTCATCTGTGACTTTTTGTGCTGTGAATTCCATAAGCTGATTTCACACACTCAAATACATGTTGATGAAAGCAGTTTAGTGTATTATTTTGTCCAGGATCGAACAGGATGTTGTTCTGCTTTTGAAACACTCGAATATTCTTTGAATAAATTCTTCAACAATTGAAACTAAATTGTCATATGTGCAACAAATATGGTGTAAAAACAGTTTTAACATAAGCACAACATAAACCAAATATGTTATATAAAACATGGTTTTACTAAAGGGATGGCATATTAAACATACATGCGATTACCATTATTTACAGGGTATGACTATGACTATGATGTTCCTTTCTCACATTGCTTCATCTGAATTGGTTGCACAAGCACAAAGATGGACTTTATTTAGTATTTGATAATCTATGAGATTTAAATATACTTTTAACCATTTTAAAATCCTATTTTTTGTACCCTTTGACAATTTAAAGGTGAGACAAACAGGTCAAGAGGCTACTGGGAGAGGAAAACAGGTAAAAGCAGTAAAGGTGGTGCACTGAGGTGGCGACTGGGAAATGCAGGACAAGCTTATACACAGATAAGAGTCGGGTGATTGGGACTATTGTAAAGGAAAATTTGTAGTTAAAAGAGGCAGATAATTTCTTCTCCATGGGGTCCAGAAATCCCACTGGGAGCCACCAACATGCACAAGCTTGTTGAGCTAGTGATCTGCTCACAAGAAGACTAAGGATGACCTCTACTGCTCAAATTTAAGATTACACAAGATGGAAAAATTTTTGCAGCAACACAGGAGATCCAGCACACCAGTGCACATAATTACATATTCACAGATACACTGTTACAGATTTTAAACTACGACTACACTATCTGCAATTCATTCTGGATCAAATACAGATTTGTTCACCACTTCTTGCCACTGCTTTTTCATTCCTTAGCACTAACAAACCACAAGTGATAATCAGTGACAACCAGGCATGTATATGTAAATAATACTCTAAATATATCTAACATCTTGCTGCATGTTGTCTTTTGACCACTCACTGATGCAAACAGAAACATGATGTTTCTGATACAGGCCCTTTCCCTTTTGTTTTGTTTGCAAAATATTTCTGCACAGTAGTGCCGGTGTTGGTGTTCTTCCCCCTACAGCAGCTTCCCTGATTGTAACTCAGTCTTGTGTGAGCACCCTTGTGTAACCCCCATCTTCATATGTCATGCCTGACACTTCCTCTTTTTTATAGCCGTGCACACATGCAACGAACTCGTCTTGGATATGCTCCATTTTTTCTCATAGAGTGAGGGTTGCCACAGACATAAAAGAGAAAGAATGTTCCGCACTTACCAGAAGGCAGGAATTTAAATGCAATGCGGAGTTAGAAAGAGGGTGGGACAATGTGGACCTTTTTATGTAAACACATATTCAGCAAGATTTCAGAAAAGCCACACCTACGATTCTTTAAAAGGCTTTGTGTTTTTGGTTTTCTAACACAAGTTTACCATCGTGTTTCTGCTGGCAACAAGCAGAAACAATATTCATGGTGATTGAAGAAAGAGAATAAACCACTCATCTCATCATCAGGTTAGTGGAGGAGGTTTGGGGTTTTGCCTTTCATATGTCTTTCTGGTCAGTGTGGTTCATCTAAAGAAATTTCTTGCTAAGCAAAATCTTGCTAAATCTTTATTTGTTTGTTTGCTTATTTAAACTGCCAGCTTGCATTTCATTGACTGCTAGAAATAAATAGAAACATGCAGGTTTAAAAGTATAGGGTCACCAGCCAGTGACAGAACAACAAAATCTTTTACAACATCCTGTAGTTGATCTTTAGGTCTGAACTATAGACATGGCCTGTTTCTTAAGAATATTGCTATTTAATACACTTGTTGACATAGATTTTGAATAAAAATATATATAATGTATTAAGGATATATACAAATGTTTTTATGAAGGAGGCTCATTTGTTCTATTTGTTTTTCCAAACATGTGCTTTCTTCCTCTGCCATGCAAATGTAAGGAATAAATTTGTGAAAATATTTCTTCAGGAGTTAGTGTGGGAAGTCATTTTAAATGTTGCTCTTCTTCATTTTCAACAAACTGAAACCTTGTAGTTTCAGGTCTTACATATTGCAAAATCCCATTTCCTTAAGTCTGCATCACATTGTACTTTCTAAAGACAAAGACAGGTTCCACAGAAAGACCACACCGTTTAAGAAAGGTAGAGCTTTTAAATGATATAGGCCTTTAGTTTAGAATTTAATATGCAATGTCATGCAATGCAAAAACAGGATTAACTAAAATATTTGAATTGCATTCGTTCGAGCTTTACACCAGGTGATTTGTAACTCACTTTGTGTCATTTGTGCAACTGCTTGATTCTGTCTTTTGAACATGAGAGGAGCGATTAACCAAATAACAGCTGGAAGATAATAACAATGTGTTTTATACACATGCAAATACTGACTGAAAGAGATTTTCCCCTTCTTATAAAGTAATATTTAATTTTTGTTTTGTTCATTTAAAGCAAAGGACAGGCAAGGTGCTGATCTGTGTAGGAGGTGGTGAATCGTGTTCATACTGGAAGCCACATGTGAAGTTAAAGTCCCTAATGGTGAGTCCTGAACACAGTCACTACTCTACCCAAAACTGAATACAACACACTTTTATTTACTTTAAGAGAGACTTCTGATTTTCCATATAAATTTACAAAGTTACCTTGTGAAGAAAGTGCTTCTTTTTTCAGTTTCTCCATAGTTTGATGAGGTGTTGGTCACTTAATGAAAGACCTAGGCTCTATTCTGAGAAGCAAGTTTAGCTCTGACATTGTTAAGCCAGATAAGAAGAAAACCCCAACATTCTGCTCCAGAAAAAGTCAGTTACTAGGTTAAAAGAATCTGTGGACTAAATCTGTTCACTGGCAGGTTTTCAGCAACAAACTCTGAATTTCTGTCTGACTGCCACGCCACCACCACAGCTGAATCAGTGACTGCTTGTTTCATTTCTTCAGTCATAAAGTCCCTGGCGAACCTCAGAGCAATGTGAATTCGTTTCCAGAAGCTTACAGGTTGACAAAGACCGAAATCTCAGTTAGACGTTTGCTATTTTTTGCACTTAACACTTTTGCAATGATTTAGTCAGCAATAACAATGGTATGAAGTCTTGTTTTCACCACTGAAAAAATCAAAACATATTTTCTGCCAGTTAAAATTTTGAGATAATAAATCATAATGTAGTGTAACACATAATGGAGATAATAACAGAAGTTTCTGATGCATGTCTGGGTTTTGATAGTTTTTTCTTTTTGTTTTTGTTTTTTTTAATTATTCATTCATTCATTCATTAGCTGAAACAAACTTCCATAGGATGGAGACAGCGATTATGTCACTAATTTATTATTTGAATATCTTTAAATATTGTTTATATTAATTCTATTTAAAGCTTTAGCTTTAACACGTTGATCACTAATCAGTCATTTGTCAGTGAGAAGGAGAAAAAAAATGCCTGTCACAGTTGGATCTCGATGTGAATATTTGAATGAAGATGAGGCTGAAATGACTTTAAGACTGTAACATCATTAAATGTTGCAGGCAGTCTGACTGTGTTGTGAACATTTCAGGTTGGACTTTGTTCATAGATGTACTGAGGCATCTACCCAGAATGGGCTCTGGTAGAAGGTATCATTGGCAAACCAGGTGGAAAACCACTTGCACAGCAGGATTTAAAACAGATAAGCATCACTGATATTTTATGGTATGCTCCTGAATTTCTGAGTTTCCAGACAGAATTAGAAACTAGAATGCCTCCTCAAATTTGATTTCCCCAAAAGGACGCCAGTGACCGTAAACAGATGTAAACTGTGAAACTTTTCATTGGAACTGCCATTGTTCTCCATTTGTGACTCGCTAAAAAGAGCACTGACCAAGCTGTGGCTGTAAGAGAACCATCATCTGTCACTGAAGGTTGAGATTAGATCAGATTAGAAATATTTACACAGAGAAACATTAAAGCAAAATTTTGTTTTTCTCTTTGTTTTTTCTTTAAATCTCACTAAGCATTTAAGTAAGTTGGTAACATCCCATCGTTTTACTATTACTTTAAATTAAAACGAACATGGTGATAAACTGTAGCAAAAAACTTTTTTTTAATTTATTTACTTGTTTTTTGTTTTTCATTTGAGATGGCAACAAATAGTGTATCCACCGTAGTTTTAAGATAAACATCATTGTCCACACTGATGCATATTCACATCCTTCGGTCTGCTGGGTTTTAATCGGAGACTCTGCTCTTTATTTACCCATTACAATGGTGAATCTGTGGTCTGGGACCTCCGCTGTAATGCTGTGCTATACTGCAATTAAACAGACGTGAAAGTCAAAAGAACATGGTTCAGAAATTATTCACAGTGCAGGTTTGAGGTATATTTTTTCTTTTTTTAGTGGGCTACATACTGAACCCTAGAAGATAGAAACAAAGTATTGATCACGCTACCATCAATTTGATACCAATACCAGCATGGCTATTGGTAATACTGAAATTCAGATTTTCCCACCTCGACTCCGCTGATGATGTCTTCCTTCCTCTGGTCAGGCACGCCTTAACACAGAATTGAATATACACAGAGATGATTGACTTAGCACTGATAAGCCTCTCTGGAACCAAAAGATAAAAAGACTTTATCAGAATTAATCATCTTAGATTGACTTTTTAAATATAGAGTTTTGTGAACATGTTTCCTGGAAGAAGCCTCTGGTGTCTTAACAGATGACATAAAGGGATAAGCGCTAACATGTCTCGTTCCAGGAAGTTTATAATGACGTCCGTGCAACACCTTTTTTTAACCTGTGAACTGTGCAGAGTGCAAAAGGAAGAATTTAAATATGCTCAGTTTAAGTGGACCTTTAGAAGGATGCATTTACTGAAAATGTGAGGGATTATATTTAGGTAAAACAAGACAGATCATCCTTGAAGTCTATGCAGCATTCAAGAAAAAAAAAACATGCAAGTAATGTCTTTTCTTTATATATCTGCTCAAGGCAAACAGTGAAGCAGGAAAAAAACTGATGTGTTCATTCTTTTCTTATGACAGGGGTTTCACACCAAAAAAATATGCAAGTTGGTGAAGAGGCTAGTCATCCTCTGTTTTTTACCACTGTGTCTCTTCAGTGGGTGGCTGAGTAGCTCTGTAAAACCTTTACATCATGACAGCAGAAGTAGAAATGTGACCGTCCTGCTGTGGTATTGGCCCTTCAGCAGATCATTCAGCCTGAAGGGTGACGTTTGCTGGGATCTCTACCGTATCCCTCACTGTATTCTGGTGGACGAGCGCTCCTACTTCCCCTCTGCGGATGTAGTGGTGTTCCACAACAGGGAGCTGCAAGTGGGCCTCCACAAGTTGCCTACTAACATCTCACGGCCATCAAGCCAGAAGTGGGCCTGGATGTCCCTGGAGGCTCCTTCTCACAATGGAAACTTACATAAGTATGCAGATATCTTTAACATGACCATAACTTACAGGAGGGATGCTGACGTCAGCATACCCTATGGCATGCTGCTACGGAGGGAGGCTGAAGAACATGTGAATGAAGACAACTCTGTAAACAAGAGCTCTCTGGTTTGTTGGGTGATCAGCAACTATAAGAGCCACCACAAAAGAAGCCAAGTGTACAACAACCTCAGAGCTTCAGTTCCTGTGGTAGTTTATGGGCGCTGGACTAAAAACCGCCTCCCTTCCTCAGAACTTTTACCTACAATATCTCGCTGCTATTTTTATTTGGCTTTTGAGAACTCACTTGCTAAAGATTATATCACGGAGAAGCTGTGGAGGAATGCTTACGAGGGAGGGGCTTTGCCCATTGTCCTGGGGCCACCTTTAGGCAATTACAAAGCTGTGGCTCCACCTCATTCTTTCATCCATGTTGATGAGTTTGCATCACTGAATGAAATGGGAAAGTATCTACAACAGCTTGCAGAGGATAAGAAACGCTACAATGAGTATTTTACCTGGAAGAAACAGTGGAAAGTGAAACGGTACACAGACTGGAGGGAAAGACTGTGTAATATCTGTTCAAAGTACAACAGTTTACCTAAGCACAAAGTTTACTCAGACCTAGATGCGTGGGTCAATGCTAACACAAGCTTAAACATTTGATCAAATTTTACTGTATTTTTTTTGCAACATTTGTAGACATCATTTCATCATTCTCTGAATTTCTTTGAAAACAGTTCAGAGTGAATGTGAAACGTAAAAATCTGAAAAATTGTATCTAAAAAAATATTTTAGAAATGTGATTGTATGCACACAACTTAAACTGCACTGTAACTACTATGCATTAACAACAATGACTGAGTGATCTGCTACACTGAAATCCCTAGCACTTTACTCCAGTACACTAAGGTTAAAAACTACCTAGTATGTGGAGATATTTAGAAAAGGGATGTAGCGGATATCTGGATAAAGTGTAACCTGCCTCTTGCATTATGGAAATGTCTGTAAACACACACTGTACTGTAAGTGCTACTTTGTACAAATTATGACAAAGCATCCTTTTCCTGTGTTGCAAGAAAGGGATGTTTTATTAAAATTATGCAACCACTTTTACACCTTGAGTTACTAAAGAAGCTGCTGTTGCAATATTCTGTCTGCATATATAAAATACTGTGAGCTAGTCAACTGCTCCAGCTTAGAAAGACAGTTTCATACTTTTAGAGAGAACCAGGCTAGCTGCTTGTCTCGATCAGGTTTGTAAATAATTCAACATTTAAAATGAGTTTTGTTCACAGCGCCTCTGGTAGAAACTCCAGTTCTCAAACTGCCTCAATGTTTACAATAAAGCAAAACCTGGAAAACTTTTTAAAATTGTCATTTTTCATTGCTGAAGTGTTGAAAGACTCAGAGACCATGTTTGCACTTTATATCCAGGCCAAAACACACACACACACACACCACTTCCTTGAATAATATATAACATACATGCACTTACTACACTAATGCCAAAGCTTAGCAGCATGAGGTAAAATTCCCCTGTTTAAATTCAGCTACAAACTACTGCTTACCCTATGATGAGGGTTTATCATGAAAAGATACAAACACTGTCTTTTGATAACATTTATTGGGGGATAATAGGCAATTCTGTAATTATGCATACATATGATTACAAACTTTTTTTTTTTTTTTTTTTTTAAGTGAAAAATGTCACTATCCCAGATTTTCAATATATTAATCAATTTAGTTTTGCTAAAAACTAACAGCTAATGCCTAACAGTTGTGATTGCACTCTCAGTAAATAACTTCAAGTTGATAATTTCAGCTTGTAATCAACACTGAGGTATCCTGGGCCAGAAATAAATTACAGCAGTACATATTGTTTGACAACTTTAAGCTGATCCTGCTAATAATTTTATTGTCACCTAGGGACTTCTTGATGTATTTTGAAGTTGGAATGACATTTAACATTGTTTTCAAAGTTTTAAAAACACTGAGTAAATAGTAACATAGGAAATAAAAAAGAGAAAGTTGACAGGGTAGTCAGTCAACATTAAAATCTAAATAAAGAGAAAAAGAATCCTACAAGAGTTTCTAAAAGCAGATGGCAACAAGTCACATTTACTGTCGCTCATCTGAGAAAGAAAGCGTGTACAAATAGAACAAGTAAAGGGTTGTAGTATTTGCCAGATTACGTCAAAGGGATTACACTAACACCTACTGAAGCGCTTTTTTTCCCCCTTTTGCTTAATACTAATAACCACAAGGGAGGGGAAAAAAGCAAGTTTGGTATACAAATAAAAATGGAATAAAAGCCTTGTAAAAAAATTTGGACAAATCAATCTTATAAGAGCGCTCTCTGTTGCAGTGCTAGTTTAGACAAATACTACAGATGCTCTCTACAGACATGACACAAGAAGTATTGCACAAGTATTGGCCAAACTGTCAAAAATGAATACTGTTTAAGGAGGTGTCCCTCCCTTGCTTTTCCCTTGTTGGCACCACAGAAAGCCTACCCAGAATTATGCACAACTAATACACCCCAGCTCTTGAGCATTTACAGACCAAGCCTCATTCCACATCTGGTCCATAAAGTCACAGCACAAACTCAAAAACTGGACTCATTGGCCAATACATAGTCATGCAATAAATGCGCAACTCCACATCCCCTTTTGCTATATGAAGTCAAAGTAGTTCATGGTCACAGAACACAGTGACATAAGACATTTCACAATCACCATAGCTGAAACCAGAAACCACTTTGATTTCACCCTCACACAACTCAGATACGATCAGATGGTTTGATTGCTGCATTTGTAGAGCTTACGAGGCAAGTTGGGCACATTTTTGAAAGGCAATCTGTGGTTCTGGTTGGACTATGGCTTTATCTAGTTGGGTGCCCAACCACTCCAGGATTCAGGGCTTGTTTCATGACATCAGGCCTGGGAAGTTGAGGCATGTAGAGGGTGGGAGGAGGGCCTCCAGTGAAACTGGGCCCTGGGTAGGCCTGACTGGGAATGGGGGAAGGACTCTGCTCATACAGCTGGCCTTCCAATTCCTCATCCAGCGGCAGAGCCAAGCGCTTCCCCTTCTGTCTCCGGTTGCAAAACCAAACACGTACCACCTGCCAAGAGCAAAATAAAGTGTTAGTCAACAAAATGTGAACCACAAGAGACTTGTGGTGAGAGAAATAAGATATGCTTACATCTCTCTCCAGGCCCAGATCATCCGAAATGTGCTTGATTGCTTGAGTGTTCGGTTTGGGACACTTGATGAAGTAGGACTCTAGAGCAGCACGCACTGCCCCCTCCAGACTGGTCCTCCGCTTTCTTTTTCTGGTGTCAACAAAAACTCGCTCAATCTTGTACATCTGTGGAAGCAGAAACGTGTAAGAGGGATGGAGAGTTACTGATTGTGCTCTTCAAGCACCTAAATTTGTATCACTAGAGGATTTGACATATCTGCTTCAGTTTGGGCTTAGTCTAAAATTAAAAGGAGCCCCAGTTTGGCAATCACCTGGTCTTAAACTGGTTGTTTGAAACTTACATCCTGAGGATTTTCAGAGTTCTCCGCCTCATCCAGCCATTTCTGCAGAAGGGGCTTCAGCTTGCACATGTTCTTAAAGCTCAGTTGCAGAGCCTCAAAACGACAAATGGTAGTTTGGCTGAACATTTTTCCTGCTCCAGAAAATAAAAGACATAAGACTTGACGGACACACAGCCAGCTCCCCAAACTGCAGAAGACACTTCATGAGCATATAATATTCATAACCATTTTTAATTGCCAACATTTACCAAATCTGCCAATCCAATCTACTAAAGTCAGATGCAACATAAGATAAGAATAAATTTACCATAAAGGCTTCCCAGTGAAAGGCCAACATCTGACTGGGTAAAACCCAGAGTAATGCGCTTGTGTTTGAGCTCCCTGGCAAACTGCTCCAGCTCTTCAGTGGAAACAGTTTCCTGCTAAAAGGAGAAAATTTTAAAAAAAAAATAAAAAATCCAAAATTCAAGCGAAAAATCTTTGGCTGATAGGCAGCGCACATTTGCAGTGCTCTTGCAAAAGGTCTACGAGATGAGGACTCACCTCTTCCTTGCATCCTTGATTGGAGGACGCGGCATTTCGTCGGGAGGTGGCCGGCCTCTGCTGCTGGGCCTCAGGGACAACCTGAGGTGTGTTCACGCTGAAATACCCGTTCCCCGGAAGTCCGTTGCTCGGGGGTGAGGGGGACAGCGATGGGGAAGATGTCGAAGACGTGGAGGGAGTTTGACTACCGCTGCCAGGTGACGAGAAGGACCAAAAGGACGGGTTCCAGGTCCCAGTCCTAGCGTAGAATAATCCGTGGGCCATATCGTTGGAGGCTTGTGGAGTCAGGTACTGCTGAATTTTCATCTCGGATGAGTAGTCCTCGCGGGCGACCTTCTCCATCTTTATTTCAGGTAGTTTGATTTGCTCCGCCGTCTCGGCTTCAGGGGTGGTAAGGTTTATAGGCTGGATTGCTGCAGATACGCCAGGTAATTGGCCTGTGTAGTCTGCAAAGGGATACCAATGCTTGGGTTGCCCAAAGTCTCCAGCCTGTAGCTCAGAGGGCCTGTAGTCGGTGGAGACGGATGGGAAGGGGGAAAAGGCTTGAGCGGATGTCGATGCGATACCACTGTAACAGCTTTTGTTGTAAATGCGGCTCGGGTCTGGCAAGACACCATGGGGTACCTGGAAGAAGGCACTACTACCAAAACCCTCCTGACCCAAAAGCTGCGCGCAAGCGCTGGCGCGGCTGAAGTCATAAGGCCGGCTGTGGCCCTCAGGACTTTCAGACATCTTCCAAAAGATGAGAAAACCTGGCCGAGCAACAAACGCGCTTCCAGAAAGTGGGGAAAAAGTTGATCTAGAGGTGACTGATTTTAAAATGTCTTATCCGTTTCGGGATCCAAAGGAGAAAAAAATAAATAAACCAGTTCAAACGTGAAGGCCTACGTCTGAATGCAGCATAACTACCAATATCCCAACGGCCTAGTCCATAAAGCTTTGTCCTCCCAAACGCTTATCTACCATCAGGCTCAAATGCGTGTCTGCTCCACAGATTTTTCTTATCAGCGCCACAAGTGTTAGTATCGTTTTACAGCCAATCATCGCCCATTGGTCGGCTAGTTGATTGGGCACAGCTGAAGGTGCATTTGTAAATGACCTTGACTCCTCCCAAAGAGGTGGGCGTGTTTTTTTCACCTGAACTTAAAAAAGTTATTTTTAGCACGGTATTGATACTTTATGTATGTGAAGTACATATATTTTAAAGTTAAGCTAATGCTTAGAATAAACTGATCTACTTGGAAGACCATAAAAACACTGCTCAAAAACCACAGGTCACTGCTCCTGTGAAAAAAACAATTTAACATCCTAACTCGCTCATTTCATACATAAATTATAATGCAGCGTTTCTTTACATTATTCCTCGTTAATGGCATGGCTTTGACATTAAAATTTCTCACACACAAGCTTCAGTGTGGCCTGAATCAATGTATTTAAACAAATACCAATGTCATCCCGAGTAGCTGATGAAACAAATTAACCTAATGAACCAGGCCGAATGTAATCGTAAACACATTGGGGTCGGGTACTTTTTAACTCTAACAAACATAAATTGCTCATAAATTAGGCAACACTTGCATAATGGAATGAAAAATGGTTTATGGCTACTCGAAATAAAAATTTTCCCACCCATTGCAGATAAAGACATGTTCTATCTTGTTGTAGTGAGAAATTATTCATGTCCGTGGCACCTTTTTTTACAAAGTGTATGTTTTCAATTGTGGATTTTTTGTTTGTTTGTTTGTTTGTTTGTTTTTTGTCTTCTTCTTCTTAAAACAACTGAATATAACTTTATTCAGAACTATCAGTTAAAAATCTGTATTTGAATTAGAGGATTGTGTTACCGAAATAAAAGACAGTCTACAATTTTTATGATTGTTTAAAAAAACCCAGATAAAAATGCGATTATGCATAAGAGTTTACATACTGGGATAAAAGGATAAAGGAAAAGGCTACAGTTGCCAAGGTTATGGCTACTTTTTTATATTAAGCTTATTAAAACATTCGGAATGGAAAAAAACAAGCTTAACCATAAAACAATCCACAGCACTCGATTGAACTTCTCCCATTCACCCCCTATCAATGGCTATTCAAAAGCCCAGTACAGATGCGATCCCCCAGCGCGAATAGTTGGCCGCAGATTGCGGCAGGAAGACGCACTGCGGGAAGGGAGTGGGGGGTGCAATTGTACGACGAGGCCCCGGGGGCACCCCGGGGATTTCAGATCCCGAGATGCGATGGTCGGCCATTAGCTCCTTTTCACGTTGAAACAAAAAGTCCTCAACCCTTTGATTCCAATCCCCACACCCATCAACCCCCTCCCCAACACCCCCATCATCTGAGACACTATCCTGAAGTTTCGATGGAAGTTTCCCCCTAGTCTGCATGTCCCACTGCAGGGATTAACTGCAATATGACCTAAAGGTGTAAAACTGGTCAAGCTGTCTGCAGGCTGTATAATCAAGTTCTGCTGGAATATAGGTTGCATGTGTAGCGCCATGTGTAACATTTTTTCACCTTGTGGCTTGAGGCCTTACCCCCCCCCCCCCCCCCCCCCCCCCAAAAAAAAAAAAAAAGAAAAAAGAAAAAACAGTAAAACACCTCAAACTCATGTCATTATATTCTTGGTGGTTCATGTGCTCTAGTTTAAGACGTTCTTGCAAACAAACAGAATTTCTTCTTTTGGAACTTCTGAAATTAGCTCATCACACTACATTATAACCAGCAGATGAGCACTTAACACACTTTCGGAGAGAAGTCAGTGGAGTAAAGGACATCAAATACCAGCTATACAAGCATTGTTCTGGGTACATGGACTTGGGGGAATAATTGTTATGCAAAAGACAAACACAGCAAGAGAGATAGGCTGGGCTAGAAAGAGAGAGAAAGGCACAAGAGAGCGCAGAGCTCTCAGGGTGCCCAAAGAAAAGGAGTGTTGGTGGTGTTGGGGGCAAGAGGGGGTGGAGGGTTTAGTGTTGAATGGCTCAGTACAGTGAGGAGGAGATGTGTGAGAAGAGTATCCAAGGATTTAGCTGAACCCCACCCACCCCCACCTCCCAAATGTCTCAGATCTTGCCTTTAGTTCTCTTCAAGACTCATCAGAGCCCTTCAGCACAATCAGAGGAGGGGAGAAAGTAAGAGATAAAAGAAAGCCTGCTGATAGGGTGGCAACGTGAATGTGTTGCACATTTCAACTGATCAGATCTGTGAAAGAAACACCTCCAACTTGAGTTTCATGACCCTTACTTGTGAAAGTAAATATACTTGCTTTTTTTCTGGTCATGTCTTCCTTTTCTATTTGCAGATGCATGATGTGTAAAATGACTCACTTAACAGTAAACATGCACTTCTGGGAAGATCTTTGTGTAATTCCTGCAAGTAAGAAAGAACTTAAAAAATGTAATGAGTGTACCTACAATCTTATATTCAATCTGAGGGACTGCTTTCAGATTGTTGCTGATTTAATTGGTAGGATTCCTAAAATCCACCCTTCCTGTTGAGCAGCACTATCACTATCATCTCACAAACAAGTTTGATGGCATTTTGATTTCCCCCCTAACAGCCCTGCCGTTAACACCCATGTTCACACACCTCCACCCACTCAAGGTTTCATCCGAGGGCTGATGGCAGCCTTCTTCTCGCTGTCCACCAGCGAGCACAAAGAGATTTACTGGCATTTGCATACATCTCAATGGAGGCAGAAGACTTGACACATCCCCTCCTGAGCACACACGGAAATTCAACCACATACACAAAACCCACAAACCTTTCTCTCCTACCACACACTCACTCACTCACACACATACACACTTTATGGGCGTAGTCAAGGTAAAACAAGGTCAGAAAAATAAAGTTGGCTTTCAGTATTGTTTGATTGCACAGATTTTCATTTTTAAAATCTTTGAGTGTCCCAGAAGGTTGTAACATAGATCAACGTCCATTTTTATATACATTTTATCTAAGAGCGCAGTCAAAATGCCAATTTCTGTTATACTAAGTCATCACAGAAGAAAAAATGTGTTGTTGTATTTTCTATGATTTGATGTTTTGTTGACTTGCTCCAGTCAAACTCAAAAACAAATCCTTAGTCTTAAGAAATGGACAAAAGAAGAAGACCCATATTTGATCAACATCTGGATAACTTTCTTTAAAACTGCAAAATAATGCACTGGCTTTGGTAGAACATATAACTATGAAGCTTTAACTTAGTACGCCTACTATGATTCTGACAAGGGGCCACTGTTGCATCTTTGTCCTAAATTTCCTGTAATTTCTTTACTAAAAACACCCAAAAGAAGCTTTATCTGTGAAAATACATAATACTGTAGAAAAGTCTTGAGCCACACCTCATTTATTTTGCTTGAAAATTAGAAATCTGTCGATTGATTAATTGAAACATGCAAGGATAATCGGGAAAATAAGAAAGTGTACTTTATTGATCCCCGTTGGGAAATTCCTCTCTGCATTTAACCCATTCACTCAGTGAAGCAGTGGGCAGCCATTGGGCGCCCAGGGAGCAGTGTGTGGGGAGGGTACCTTGCTGAGGGGTACCTCAGGGTAGCTGTTCAGGGGAATCGAACCCCCGACCTTCCGATCGTGGGGCCACCACTCTACCTACTGCGCTATCCCTGCGTACTAGTTGAACAAGTTTGAAAGGTAATATTTAAGATAAGATAAGACTTTATTGATCCCACAACGGAGAAATTTTTGCGTCACCTCAGCTCAGGTACAGATATCAGAAGGAAATACAAAAATACAAATAAGTACAATCAGTGAAAAAAGTAAGATAATACACTATATACAATGGTAGCATACACAGTATGTGATTATGGATATGGTTGGAAATATGGAAGACATAAACTATACAGCTTGACATAACTATTGTACCACTACTATTCCTATGTATAGACATGTACACACACACATGTACACACTAAATATACATATGTATACATATACATACATATATACCTGCACATGTCCATACACATGGAAGGTCCATTATGCATGAAGTGGTGACCATGGATGTTCACAGTGTCCAGTGACTTATGACATCGTGATTGAGGAGTTAGAGTCTAACTGCTGTTGGGATGAATGATCTGCGAAAGCGCTCCTTCCTGCAGTGAGGGTGTTTCAGTCTCTGACTAAAGGAACTTCTCAGCCCACTCACATACTCATGCAGTGGGTGATGTGGGTTGTTCATGATGGATGTCAGCTTTACTAACATCCTCCTCTCGCCAACCACCTCCACAGACTCCAGGGGACATCCCAGCACGGAGCTAGACCTCCGCACCAGTTTGTCAATCCTGCTCTTGTCCCTGTCTGTGCATCCACTCCCCCAGCAGGCCACTGCATAGAAAAGGGCAGATGCTACCCCAGTGTCATAGAATGTCCTTAACAGAGTCCTGCAGACTCCGAAGGACCTCAGTCTCCTCAGCAGGTGGAGTCGACTCTGGCCCTTCTTATACAGAAGTACCTGAAGTCTATGATCATCTCCTTTGTCTTGCCGGCGTTGAATAGGAGTACGTTGGTCTCACACCAGCCAACAAAGTCACTGATGACCCCCCTGTATTCCTGATCATTCCCGTCTGATATGCATCCAATGATGGCTGTATCATCTGAGAACTTCTTTAGATGGCAGTCGTCCGAATTATAACAGAAGTCTGAAGTGTAAAGGCTGAACAGGAAAGGTGGGAGAACCGTGCCCTGTGGTGCCCCCGTGCTGCAGATTACCACCTCGGACACACATTTGGTATGAACACCTTCATTGTTCAACACAGCCTGAACTCTTTTAGGGAAATGTTCTTATAATTTCTTTAAAGAGACTTCAGGAATAGTTCTCCAGGCTTCCTGAAGGACATTCACAACTCAAGTGGTGTGTTTGGGATCACTGTTGCGCTGAAAAATGAGAGTATTCCTAATCAGATGCTTTCTAGATTGATCCATGCACCATGTAATTCTAAGTCTGATCAGCCCCGCAGACCCAAACCATGATAGAGTCTCCACGTTTCACAGATGGATGTAGACACTCACCGTCTCCTGATATCATCAGGAGAGGCACCTCTCAGATCCTGTGTCAGGATTTTTTCCTCTTTAAGGATTTTTAAATTCTGTTCATCTGCTGTACATAGCTTTTTTTAGACCTGACACAAGTTCTCACAGCCCTCATTAGTACCTGGGCCTCTTCCTGGCCCAGGAACTGCTGGCAGTCCTCACCGAAGCTTTCCCCAGCTTGCAGTCTCCCATTACATCTGCCATTTTCTTTCAATGAAAACTGTCAAAACTAATTGAGAATGTCATCTATTCCTTCATTTGTCCAATTTCTTCAAATTATTTAAGGAAACACTGCACACCATGCACATATGTGCCAAGTACGTGCTAAAAACTCTTTCGGAATCACCTAATTGGGGCTAAAATGCTATTTTATGCCTGTCACACTGCATTGCTGTTGATCATTTTCTGGAAATTTAAGTAAAGAAATGGTAAAAAAAAAGTGTTTTAGGGGCAGGGGTCTAATAATAAAGTCTCTAAATAGACTATTTAAAATGTTTTGTTTTCCTAAGTTCTCTGTTATGTGTAGACTGATGCTTCAATTATTCATCATTCCTCTGAAAATGGTCAGAAATGTCTTCAGAAAGAATGCAATAAAGTCCAGGTCTATGGAAGCAAATTACTGAGGGGTGGCACAAATTTCTGCACATTACCAAATGTTATCCACAGAAATAAAAGGCTAAACAACGTCCATGTTGCATGTGGTAAAAAGTTTTAATTCCAGTAGTTAGTCTGCATGTACAAATATCTATAAAAAGTGAACACTATCACTCTTTGTATGTACAATTTGCAGCATGAGGTTAACTTGGGACTGCTAAGAGGCAAGAAAGACGATACAAGACAGAGATTATTACCACCTACACGTCTATCACAACAGCCTGTCTCCAAAATTTCATTCAAGTGCTTGGAAGTCACTTTTACTGTACATTTGTCCTGCAGCAATAGGATGCATACATACATACAGGAGGCAGAAAATTCATTGCAGCATTGCCATGTTTCAAACACTATACAATCAAACCATGCAAAATACATCACTGAGTACTTCATTTTCATTTCTATTCAATATATCTATAGTCTTAAAAATCTTCATGTGCAGCTTATGTGGATAAAAAACAAAAACAAAACAAAACAAAAAAACAAACAAACTCAACAACACTAATATTTTTAATGTTAAACCTTGTGTTTTGTTAGGGAGTTTTTCCTGGGTATCTGTTCAGGCTGTCGACTGTTAGAACGTTTTCAGCTTATTTATTTGTATCTGCATGGTACACTTTTTAGCTATAGTATCATATTCTTTGGAAACAGCTGCAGAATTTTAGGAAAATAACAAAGGTTGAGGAAGAAATCTTAACTTAGAGTTTGACATTTAGGTAGGACAAACACCTAGCGGGGTATGCAAACTTAC
This sequence comes from Diplotaxodon limnothrissa, assembly GCF_057381915.1. Lineage (NCBI taxonomy): Eukaryota > Metazoa > Chordata > Actinopteri > Cichliformes > Cichlidae > Diplotaxodon > Diplotaxodon limnothrissa. The sequence continues at coordinate 42,537,475 of NC_140602.1, read as the reverse complement.
ATTAAAAGACAAAGTGGCTTCGAAACAGACAGAAATAAATTAACAAGGAAACCACCACACATTTGTAGTATTAAAAGCCGTGCTGGGGGAGATAGAGTAAAGGGTGAACAGGAAAAAGTCAGTTTTATCACATCATCTTCTACCAGAATCCTTCATTTCGATGCATGCAGTGTGAAATTGCGAGGCATCTTCCAGAAAAATGGCTTGTATGCCTGTGTGTGTATGCCTGTGTGTGTGTGTGTGTGTGTGTGTGTGTGTGTGTGTGCGCGCACACTGTAAAGTGCTCAGCATTCATTTTGCATTCCCCTGATAAGGTACAGCTGAATCATCAAACAGAGGGTTCTTCACCTCCATCTCTCCAGTCTGTTGAGAGAGCGCAGAAAATGAGCAGCCAGTCATAAAACATTAGGAATGATCAGTGCTGTAAATATGTGTATGCGCGACTTTATGCGTGCGTTTACTCACTGGTGCAAGTCCGGGACACTCGTATACTGTGAAGTCACCTCCCACCTCTTCCTCATCTGATGTGCCCTCAGTTTCACTGACTTTCTGTTCTGGCTTGTGACTAAAAAAACGAATCGACACTTGAGTTAATGTGGAGGTGATGGGGTCAAAGGGCACAGGGAAAGGATGTGGTTTAAAGTCTATAAAAAGGCACAAAGGTGTTGCAAAAAGAGAGAAAGACAAAATAGCAAATAATTTACTTTCCCATTGAGAGCATCTGCTGTTTTTGATGTTGATAGTGAAACATTTGAGCACTTTGGGCCAGAGTCTTATCTCCCATCTGTGGAGCAAACAAAAGCAGGAAGTGTGGATCACACATTTGAAGACAGAAGCCTCAGCTCACAAACCTTGTGGTTAAAGCAGAAGAAGAAGTGAGAAACAGAACTAATAATACCCGTTAGGCAAAGCTAGAGATGGGCGCTTACCGAAGTACCACTGGCAGATACACCCGCCCCTCCAAAAGCAGGGTAGTCTACCTTCTCGGCAAGATGTGATTCTTTTTGAAACCTGTGGGCATCATCAGCTTCTTTTAATACTTGAGGGGGTTTTCCACTTAAAAACAATCTTCAACACAACCTCAGAGCTTATGGTAGGTTATGGTGACAGCAGATTTAAGCAGGTTCTGATCTCACGGCCACGTCAAAGAGTTTCTGAATGTTCTTGCACAGCATGTGTCTTTATAACTTTAAGTTATTAAATGCATAAAACCAAACAGGACTAAACATTTCATAGATTATACTGCATGTAACTGTGTAAACTATTAGTTCTTTTTGACTTCAAAATGTAAAATAAATGACTTTTTTTTAAAAATATAAATTAACTAACTGCTGTATTGTTGCAAACACACTAGATTTGGCTTTGTGTTGCACTCACTTCATTTCAAATGAGAATTTCATATTCTGGTAAACTTTATTCAGCAGCTTTCTCTTGCATTACTTCAGATTTTCGGTATTCACACTTACTTGATGTAGCAGACAGTAGCCAGGATCACTGCCACCGTTCCCACCACCACACACACAGAGATGATAACTGCAAATTGATACAAAGAAAGAGGTAAACAGAGGGGAACAGAGCCTGTTAGGGGCAAATAACAAGTAAGTGAGTGAGAAACTGATAACCACTGTGCTAGGCATTTATGATGGCTAATTTAATTACCTGTTAGCTAATTCGCTCAGTATAATTGGACATCAAAATGATGCGCAACATTGACGACAGTGATAAGATCTTCTAAGGCAAACTTAGAGCTAGGAGGCAACAAAACGGCTTGATAAGAAATAAGACAAGGCCCAATTTTTTATCTGGTTACACCCTAATGTTGCACCAGAAACCTGAATTTCCTGCTAACAGAGAAAAAGTGTTTTTTTCCCTTTGTGGGTACACAGAGAAGCCTCTTGAAGCCTCTCGCTGCAAACATCAGGCCCCTTGGCACTGTTGTGTACTGAGTACATGAATTTATACTCACTAATAATTACGGTGTCTGCCATGGGTGCTGGCACAGGTATAGGCCCAGGGCGGCCCTCCACATCAGCGGTCCAGGGTTGTGGTGTTGCTGCATTAGAAGATGGAGCTGCAGTGGAGATATTCAGGCTTTCACTTAACATTATTCCCTGTATCTTCTTTTTGTGTTTGGAGGCATCCGTCTTGCTGTTTTTTCTATCTGTTCCGGAAATAATGGCGACTGGAAAGAGAGAGTAGGAAGCAAAAACAGCAACAGAGTCACAATCACAGGTTACAAGTAAAAGGAAGGAAAAGCATTATCTGATCAGTCAAAGTGCTTCACAGATGACTGTTATGCAATAATCAGACAGCTGAAATGTAACATGTAGCATAACATAATAAAAGAAACACTTCAATGGGACACAAAACACTCTATGAGCTTTAAAAAAACCAAAAAAAACAATAATACTCAAGCCTCTGTCTCAAATGGAGAATAATGTGTGATTACCACTTCTATACGATTCTGCTGCATTTTTCTTACCTGGATGTTTGGATTGCTTTCTTGTTGTTTGTTGCTTCATCTCCAACACTTCCTGTCTCTCAATGATGGAGTGAAGGAAGTCAATTTCTTCATCCAGGTCATAGGCTTTAATCTTATCTAAAGATGAGAAAAGATTCAGACGTTTTACTGAGAGAATTAATGAATTAAACCACCGATTATAAAAAGCAGTAACAATCGCAGTGAAAGCCAAAGCCTTTAACAATGAACTCATTCATATAGCATACAAATTGGATAGTAACCACAGACTAATTTTACAGTGGCTTGCAAAAGTATTCGGCCCCCTTGAATTTTCCCACATTTTGTCACATTACAGCCACAAACATGAATCAATTTTATTGGAATTCCACGTGAAAGACCAACACAAAGTGGTGCACACATGAGAAGTGGAACGAAAATCATACATGATTCCAAACATTTTTTACAAATAAATAACTGAAGAGTGGGGTGTGCGTAATTATTCAGCCCATTGAGTCAATACTTTGTTGAGTCAGGGGCTGAATAATTTATTGGCCAAGTATATGCGCAAACACATACAAGGATTTGGTTCTGATCAATGGTGTCTCTCAAGCACAACAATGTTAGCAACACAATATATGAGCAACAAAGAGTGTACATAAAGAGCAGTTGCAGTCTGGCAGTGTGAAGCAATGTGACAGTTCAACTATATACTATATAATGAAATGAAAAACAGCAGCTAGAATCTCATACGACACAATTAGGACAACATTACTCTCTTTGTCCAGCTGGTCTTCTCAGTTCCCAGATGTTTACACACTGTTGTGTCAGAGAGTTTGCTAGACAGTGGTCCTTTCCCATCTTATTGTAGAGACGTGTTAATGTACATTTTACACGTCTTCTATGTTCTATTGTGAATAAAATCTGGGTGTATGAGACTTGCACATCATTGCGTTTTCAAGTTTTGCAGAACGTTACTTGCATCAAGGCTTCCTCTCCTCCAACCGACTGACTATTTGGATTTCTTCTCTCTTTGTTTTTGTCATCTCTTTTCCGAAAGGTCTCAGAAACACAACTTTAAAGTTAATCCAGTTTAGTGACTGAAGGTGACAGGTGACTATTGTTGTAACCAGGGGAGGGACAAGCACGGAGCGTTTGCATATGGTTGAGGAATGTATGCATAGATTTGCATGTGTTTTGACTCTCAAGTGACAAACAGTGAGCATGCTCGTGCCTTCTTTTCTCCGGGGGACTGATTAAAAAGGACACAATGCTAAACTGTTGTTAACAGCCCTTTAGGCCAGACAATGAGTCACATTCTTGCAGGACAGCCAAAGGCTCCAGGGCGACCGGGGCCGAGAGCGTGTGTGTGGCCACAGGAGGAAGCACCGCAGGGGGGCAGGAGCAAACAGCCAAACCCTGGCTTCACTGGGATCCAGTTGCTGCCTTCACAATAGACCCCACAGCTCACTGCTAATGGTGATAATCAAAGAGTTGTTTCCCCCTGTAACACTTATCTGCTATATATCAAATGCTATAATTTGATATTATTGCTGTTTGCATATAATCCTAGTGAGACAAGAAGCCTCGAGTAAAATAAAGAATCAAAAGAATTAAATCTAACTACATGAACGATAATACATTATATCACCATTCAGCATTATTCCCATGAGATTCTTGTTATAAATAAAATTTATTTGATAGAGATGATGCTCTTTAAATTACAGCCAATTTCAATTTACAACTTTTTTCCTAGTTGAGTGTTTAAATACACAAAAATGTTTTACAGTATTCAATTACATAAAACTACAACATTATAGAGATAAATGACTACAATCAATACATATTTCTCAGGATCAGAACAGAAATATAATGAAATACAAATAAAAAGACACATTAAGTAGAATACTCTTTCCTAAAATCTTTACTGTGAAAGATTTAATACTTAATAGTATTTTAAGAGAAAATTAATGAATCACTCAAAGCGTTTGAGAGATTCTGATTTTTAAAGGTTGTGTCAATGATGACAATGAAGAGCCTTTTTTATCCATTCATCCTGTCTGATCCTTGAAGAATACCCATTCTATTTTTCAGCACAGGTTACTTTTCTCAGTCAACCCCTCACACAATCAACATCCTGAACAAATATTTAGCACAGCGTGCATTTTAAAAACTCCCAAGGAGAAAAAAAAAGGCACGGAGAGCACCACTCAATCCAACTAAACGAATGCGTTATTACGCCAGCACTACATTAATGATTACAGTGTCACTTTCCCTCCAGAAGGCTGGCCATCTGGCCAAGCTAATGCGTGTGATATGACATGCCAGCACTTTCACTGAGTGCTTTGTTACTGTGTCACCCCCCCTCGCCCCTCCAATCACACACACCACCACAAAAACACTACCCCACACACACAAACACACACATACACCATTGGCTATTTAGTGCACTCCATAGCAGGTGTCTGTGGAGGCGGGACGTACCATCTGTACCCTGCAGGTGGATAAGAGCACCAACTGTGCCTCTGTGGTCGGCAGGAGCGTGTGGAGATGTGGGTTTAAATTCTAGTGAAACACACAAGAGTAAGTAGAGCCTGGCTGGTGGTGTCACAAATGTGTGGTGTTACTAAAAAATCTGCAGCTGATATGTAAAAAAAAAAAGTAAATAAATAAATAAAAGTATTATATTTAGAAAAATCCCTCAGCATCCCACCGAGGCTAAGGTTGATCATTCACCCAACAAAAGTGGTGACTGTAAAATGTGGGTGGATTGTCACTCACCAAGTATGGACACCTCTCCTTCTGAAAGAGAGTTTCGCCACCGGCCTGATAATGACCCATAACCTCTTGCGAACACCCAGGGGGTAGTTGGGTACAACAAACAAACATTAAACATCTCAACGGGCAATATGGGTCACACACACATGTGCTCTTTTCTTTTCCCACTTAAAAACCATTCACATTTCTTCCTCCCACCCAAGAAAATCACACATGTACACACAGACATGCACACTTACTTCCTCCTTTCCGTAAATGACTGACTTATCGGATTAGTCGCCTCGTTTGCAGGTTCTTGATTAATTCTACAGAAATGTCAAAAATACTATGACACAATTACATGTTTTCAGACCAAAAACGGAACAAAACAAAACGAGGAAGAAGCTCTCAAAAAAGTAAATATTTATATTGACTATATCACTGCTCCTTTATAAATTACAAGCTATAAAGCGATTAAACCTAGTTTTATGTCAGCATGCTTAGAAGCAGCAGGACAAGAAGTAACTGAGCTCTGGCCTGTTAATGTATAATCGGTGTGTCCTGCTGCCACCTAGTGTGTAGTTGAATTAATGGCGGTAGACAAGATGGAGACTAAGCGTCAATTCAGGGTTTTTGCAGCACAGTACTTTTTTTTTTTTTTTGGCGCGACCTCAAGAAATTTAAGCCAAAAAACAAGGAGAAACCTGCCAGCATTGTAATATTATTTTTAACCTGACCTTTTTTTTTTTTAAACTGGTCTTCATAATCATCAATCATAATAGACACACTTACTGCCTTTACTATCTGGAGGTGGCTCACACTTACATTCACTCCCAAATGTTTAATTCTGAGCCAGGAGTAAAACTAACAGTTGAAAATATTCTCAGATTTTCTAAAGATCTGTGACTAAACAGTGCTGGTCATGGCTCTGAGATCAGTACATGCTCTTTTCAGTGGGTTTGGAAAAAAGGTCAAGAAGACAATTAAGCCAGAGGAAAGAAACCAAAAAAAGGTCACAGTTTAATCAGAATCTTGTATTTACTTTATAAGGTGGTGAGTGGAGGGACTGGTGCGTAGTTAAAATGCCATTCTGCCACTTCATCTCTCAAGTTGGTTCCTGTGTACTTTATAATTGTAGCACCGAGCCATTATCCACCTGCTATAAAAGTTAGTCGCAGCTGAGTGCACGCTTTTAGGTCAGTGCGAAACCTAACCAGCAGAATTTCTATCACAAATAAAGAGCCGCACCTGTTTTTCCATGCATACTTACACAAAATGACGACGCCTACTAATATAAAGAGAAAATAAAAGTCGAAGAAGCTGGCAATAAATCACGCAGAATGCGCTGATCTTTTCTCTGATCAAGTCTTAGAAAGGCGATTTTTAGAGGTCAGTCAGTTATTAAAATCTGCAAATATTCATACTGATACTGTTATGTAAAATAACTACACAAAGCAGCAAACCCAGCATAGCAACAGTAGCTGTAAAAATGAAAATTTAATTTCAGGTATATAATAGACAACAGAGCCAAATTTATTTGATTTCTATCAACTTCTGTTTCCTGATTTTCAAATGTCAAAAAAAACAACAAAAATAACAAAAAACAACAGCTGTAATATTTGCTGAGGGCAAATGTTCTGATGGTAAAACTGATAAAAATTAATCACGTAAACTGATAAAATGAGTCATGCTTCTTTCTCTGGTACATTCACTACATGTACAAAGTACTGGGCCACAGTCCCACCTAGCCATGCAGTCTGCCTTTACAAACATCTGCAAAAGAATGGGTCATTCAACAGAGCTCAGTGATTCAAGTGTGGTACTGTATTAGTATGCTACTGCTACTGCAAGAAGTCAATTTTGTGGAATACCTTCCTAGGTATTCCACAATCCGCTGTAAGTCGGATTAATGCAAAGTGGAAGCATTCAGGAATCAGAGTAGAAGTAACGCCAAGGTGACCCAGTACTTTTTGACCACTTAGTGTTGAGCATCATACACATCATTGATGATTTACAGGCTGTAAAACATGTTACATGGGAGTTATTTTACTTTAAGTTTTACAAAAGTAGAACAGCAGGAGTGGTATAAATGGCGGGATTGATTAACTATGATAAATCTGTATACGAATAACATTGACAAAAAAAGAGCATCAAACTAGCTCACTATGTTTTTACACACCACGCTGCATTTAATCATTAGCTCTTATGAATCTATGCTCTCCTCCACAATGTCTCTTTTGTCCCGTCTTCCTCCCCTCACCTCAAGCCAGTCGCGGCTGATTGCTGTCCCTCCCTGAGCCTGGGTCTGCCAGAGGTTTCTTCCTGTTAAAAGGAACCTTTTCCTTCTCCTTATAGCAAAATGCATGCTCAAAGGGATTTCTCTGTATTATTGTAGGGTCTTACCTTAGAATTTAAAGCACCTTAAGGTGAGCTGTTGCTTTAATTTGGCGCTTTATACATAAACAAAACGGAATTAAACTGAATTTCAGATGGTGATCATATTTTTTCTTATTTTTAATACAGTGTGCCTTGTTAACATTTCATCGAGTCACAGAAAAGAAAAACAACAACAACAACAACAACAAAAAACGAGCTCATTTGTAAACAAACTGAAATAATGGAAATTCGGGTTACAATTTTTCTCGCCTCATCTTACAAAAGTATATGGCTGCAGGATATTTTCAACTGTCAGCATGTCATGGCCTTTTTGTTATTGATGGCTTGGTTTTATGTTGCATTATACAAGTCAGTATGAGCATGTGTACCTAACGGGGGGGGGGGGGGGGGGGGGGCAGTCTCACATAGTTCCATGTAGATATAAAAGGCAAAAAAAAAAAAACTCCTGAAGAAAGCGATTGCTGTGCCTTTAGCATATACGGTTTCACAGCAAGCATGCAATCAGGTGACACAGCTTTCAGTCATACTGTGTGTTGACAAATGGCAGTGCACACCTCTATGTCAAACACAGGCTGGCCCAACAATAAACAATAAAAAAGTGCTGCTTGCCTCGCTTGCTCCACTTCCAGTGCTTGCTTACAAATAACTTTGAACAGTAGAAACTCGACAGTCGACTGTCACCATAGAGGCGAACAGTCACACAACAGAATTTTGATCTAAAAATGTAGGTAATCACTCCTTTAGTTGGAACAATAGGAATGACCTCAGAAGTGCAATATGCAGGACGTAATATAGCAGAGGTAGCCACAGCCCCGTGCAAAGAAAATACACCAAAAACCTACAGACTGTATGAATGAATCTGTTACAGTTCCTTTTGTGTGTGTTTGAGGGCATGTGCATTTGAATGTGAAAATGAGAGAGAGACTCATGTGGATCAGTGTATTCTGCAGTGTATTCCTAAAGTGGTTTATGTAACCACTTTAGGAAGCTTAGAGACCTATGATGTACTAGATTCACAGCACCACATACGTAAACATCACAGAGACACAAAAGCAGAAATGCCACCCAACATTAAAGTAACTATACTAACCGATTGCATCTTATCATCCCAGCGGACAGTTAATAATCCTCTCTCCTTCTGCATGATGTGACCTTTTATCCGCTGACACTTATCTCCCCCTCTTGTTTACCTCGCTCTCTGATGCTGCTGAGAATAATTTGAGCCAAGTTCGCACTGGATCCTCTCCTGCTGCAAATCTATATAAATTATTAATCCTTAAAAAGCCACATGTGGCCCACCAGCTGACATAAACACACACACGGTTCAAACACGCAAACGTTCACGCTCCTGAACACAAGATGCTGCCTTTTCTCTGTCCAACGTCTGTTGTGAAACGTGGAGTGCGTGTCAGCAGTGTAATGCCACGTCATGAAAATCTGAAAAATAGCATTTATTTCTGCAGCTTGGCTCTTTCACTGAGAGATATTGGATTCAGTGATGGAGATGAAGGTTAACAGAGACAGAGAGAGAGAAAGGCATGTCATCTGAGTGATTAAGGCCGCCAGTGCGGGGGCACTGCACGTGTGTGTGCGTGTTAGATGTAGCAGGGGCAGGGACGGATTACAATACAGAGAGAATCAGCCTATGCCATAGTTGCCAGAGGCATTGGAGGAAGAAGAGGGGGGTGAGCGAGGACCACAATAAGATGCCCTGGCAAAGAATCACACCATTAGGATAAGACATTAGCACGTTTGCCTGTTTATTATCAGAGAGAAGCCATTTGAACCTCACACAGGTAACCAAACTTCAGAGTGTTATTACAATATGCACAAAGAACTAGTCCAAAATTCTCAGTTTATTCTTGTCAAGCTGATATATATATTTTTTTATCTCAGTTTTAACTCTGCGAATCCAAAGACTGGAGAGTGACGTGCATGGCAAACAGTCACAGAATTCAAATGTTCCTAATTATTAGCTGCCCTTTCACGTCAATGATTAATGATTTTGTCAGTAAAAATTATATACGTTTTTAAACTAGCTGATCATTTCCATCCCGTGCACTGGTTTTATCCTGGTGCTCCAGTTTTTCCCACAGTTGAAAAACATGCTGACAGGCTTAATGAATTAAAGACGCTCACACAGTTTATTTCAACAGTTTTACTTCCTAGTGCTTAAAAAAAAAACGGTTGGAAATGTTTGAAGATAACCAAACAAAATTACAGTTGTTCAGTAGAAGAAAAAGACTCGTGAGATTATCGTGTGGTGGATAATATCTAACAACACCACATTACTTCTGTCTTAGTTAAGTCTTTAAAATCAAGTGCTAGTTTGAGCTGTAATGTCCTCACAGGAACTGAGGAGTTTGTGAGCATAGTAAGTGCAGAGCCGTGTGAGAGCACGCTTATCTTTTTTCCCCCCCCACATACCATAACGCACGCAGCGTCCTTCCTCACTCTCCTGCAGAGGAGATCGGCAGGGACCACAATCTGAAGAACCACGCTTGCAGGAGTCGCGCCCCTGTTTAGCACGGACTGAGCGACACCCGTGGGCTGCATGAGAGGAGTGAAAATAAGTCTCATCAGCACCGCAGTCACACTGATGTGATGCAGAAACGATGCTTTTAACGTGGCGGTGAAATAGCGCTCTTCACGTTGAACGAATAAGAAATGCTTCACCATTACTGTCAGTCCTTTTATTAGTGTCTCTGTTTAGAAATAAAAGACCTGCTGTGGAACACAGTGTCTGTTGATGTCAGAGTTACATCACAGCTTCACAGAGATTTGGAAAATTGTTTTAAGAGTTCAATGTAACCTCTTAGGTTTAATATTGTCAGTAAGAGAGCCACACTTTTTATAGCTATCTGGATTTTATAACGCGGTGAGCCCCACCTGTTTGGCCGTCGATATCTGGTTAATCACTTGACCTGATTACTGCCGGTTTCACAGAGCTGCATCTGGATATATACACAAACAGCATGACAGACACACAAAAGAGGGAGTGGGTCACAGAACCACAGCAGGTGTGTTGGTGGCAGAGGGCAAGTGGAGCTCTGGTATGTTATCAGAGTGGATAATGAGCCCAGCAGTGCTGCACAGCTAAAGGTGAACAGCACAGCGGGCAGTGGTGCCGGCTTAATGAACACGAGGAGACTCCAGTATTTCCAAAGAATAACAGGTCAGGGCTGGTCAAGTATACAGTGTAATATACGACTACTGTAAAAACTTGGCTCAAGCTAGTGAGGCTGCCACAGCAGGGACTGAGTTTAGGCTCCTAGGAAAAGGGTGAAGGTGCAGCATTGTAGAGCAGGGGTGTCAAACATTAGGCTCAGGGGCCTTTCATTTACTGCAGGAGCATTTCTTAATCATGTGGAAAAACTGGCACATACTGTTGAAAGTGCGCTGACAAAATAGGGAGTTTGAGTGGCCCACTTAAGATCAAAGTGAGCTACATGCGGCCCATTACGTAAAATCAGTTTGAAATCCCTGCTGTAGAGGAAGGGATATGCTGTACTCATAATGTACGGAAGAAAGGAAAAGAGTGCACTTAAAGAAAATTTCATCTTGATTATCTTGTTTTCTTAACAGCTGTAACCCAAATTTGTATCTGAAAATAAAATTTGATTACCAAAAACATCACAAAACATCAAATATTTAAGAAGTTAAATATGACATATAACGTTAAACTTGTTTACCACCATAAAAACACTCAGAAAACCATTGGCGTAAAAGCGAGATCACAAACTTGCAATTTTTTGTTTGCCGCTCATTTCCAAACTGGTACTGCTGATCTGTTCAGTTCATTTCTTCTCGTCATGTGGATATAACCCAAACGTTTTTTTGGTCCATCTTTGTTAAATTCATCACATTTTCAAGGCAAAATTTATGAAGTGATTTAAAAGATTGTAGGTGAATTAGATGATTCATTCTTTGAATAATAAACTTTTTTTTTTCTTTTTTTTTTTTTTTTTCTTTTTTTTTAAAACAGACTTACAGTGAAAGTCTTTACTCAATGAAAATCTGACACTCTCAACAGCAGCACATACACATAACACATTTGACAAGGTTACACACTGCCACGACTTTGCAATCGGCAGATGGGCACACATCCACATCTTCTTATGTCACTGACTGGCCTGGCCTGCGAGTGAAGGGCGAATGTGTAATCTGAGAACACTGTTTGACAGACAATATCTGGAGATAATGGAAACCATGGGCTTATTTTTGTGAACCATTGGTGGCTGACAAAAAGAAAATGGTTTATTAATCATCTATTAGCGGGAAAAGCAAATATTTAATTATGATTTGCTTTAGAGTAGCACGCAGGTAGAAATCTCCCTGAGCATCCTCGATTCAAAGTCACACTCTGTTCTCTCCAGTTTGCACTGAAAAGCAGCAGCGCTGTCACCTCCATCTTTCACCACCTGCTTAGTTATTCCACAGCACTGTGAGTGTAGCATGCTCATGCACCAAATTCCCCTCATTTCTAATTACAAGATTAGAAGTTCTCTCTGTTGCTTCTTTCCACTTCCTTCAATCTATAACCTTACAGGGAAAAAAGCATCACTAGAAAGAGCTTACTCTGTCCTTGTCCTTTTATGCAACTGCAAAAACTTACTTAACTGACTGAGTACAGCTCATTGCTGGGTATGTGTTTGCTGTAAGACCATGCAAATGCACTTAATTCAGAATTCGCCAAAATTTAGATCGACTTTCTTTTTTTTTCTCCATGTGAAAACAACACTGGTAGCTCCTATTCTTACTCCCAAAGACAAGCACAGAGCCAGTTTCGGTTTAAGAATGCATTCCTCTTCTAAACAGCCTTTCAAGCTTATCTGTCCTCTCTCATTCTCTCTCCCAACAATCATCAGTCAGTTTTCTTTTTTCCTTCCACCAATTGTTTATTTATTTAACACCTCTTTGATCACAAGCCATTTAGGCCCAGATTAGGTGTTGATGAATGCACTCATGTCACAGATCAAATAAGCTGTTCTCATCTGTAAATGTGAGTTAATCAGTCCACTACTTTGGTCCCGAGGTGCTTTGGTTGCCAGTGGATGAAGCCTAATGCTGTGGTTCTCAATGTAACAGCACAGGACAGCAGTGCTCTAAAATTCTGCCATATGCTCAGAAATGTTATAGCTGCTTGCGGCAATAAAATAAATAAAAGCAAACCACAGTCATCACCATGTGGCACAAATCATTATCAGGCAACTTAAGAAATGATGATGATGATGATTTTATACCTTTAGACTTAAAGAAAAATGTAATTTTTGCCTCCATCGTGCAGTAAATACTGATGATGAAATGAAAGAGGTTACGATTTCTACTGAGTCACTCCAGAGTCTCTGGGGTTTTTTAAGGAGTCAAGTTTTAAGCTTCAAATTTGTTTCTTGGACTCTAGTAGAGTAGCTTTGCATGATTTACTTTCAAAATTATCCTTATTTATCTTACACTGGCTCCTTGACAAGTCATTTTAGCTCCTTGTCCTTTTTCTCTTTATGTCAGATTTCTTCCACTTTTAGTCCAAACGCCAGTTAGCAGGGGCTTGTGTGGACCAGAGTTGACCATATAAGGATATGTGCTCTCATGACATCATACAGAGCCATGGGTACAAAAAACCCATAGTGTAAACTAAACATTTGTAACAGAAACATTGAGTAACAGAAATTACTTATACTGGCCTTAGCATATGAAACACTGTAACCATTAAAAAAAGCTCACATCCCTGTAATGTTCAAACAAAATTACACAAGACAATTCTTCATTTGTTTGTCATATAAATTTTACAAATGTCAACAAAAGATAAGAACAATTTCATTCCTGTCAAAGTTAGGGATCGGGATTTTTTTTCTTTATTTTTAGCATCCTGATTATAATAAGACTGCTAGAATTTCAGCACTTCATCTGTTATTCATCATGTGGGAAGTTAATGTGCTGAAACCTACTGCAGTCACATGAGCGAGGAAAATTATTCACCTCACGCACAAGCAGCCATACATACACAAACCCACTCTCCGTGCTCATGAATGTGTGAGGCTGACAACGGAGCGAAAATGATGGTGAGAGGTGCAGCAGTCAAACAGAAACTGCATGCATTACCATTTTCTAGCATAAAAAGGTTTATACAATAATTAATCTGCAGTAGTAGGCCTTTGGTTCTCCAGAAAGCCAAACCGCAAATACATATGATGATACTTTTCTAAACACACCTGAACAACATGGCCCTGAGTGCTTAATCCACTGCATTATGAGAAATAGCTAAGTAAATACATGCAGTGGGCATTAGTTGAAGTGTACCGTATTTGCCTAATGCTGAACATATGTTATTAAATCAGCAGAGATGTGTCCCAATTTGCTTCTGTTCAGTCTACAGGCATCGGTTTTCCTCGCGTATGTTCTGAGCTGTCAAGGCCACCATAAATGAACAAACAAAGATGCTCAACAACATGACAATCGTATGACCAAGCTGCTCAAATCTGTTTGCGGCTGTGACAAAAGGAGTCATCGAAGTGAACGTCAAACAGGCAAAGAGGTGGCCTTGCGTCCACGCAGTGTTGATGCTAATTAGGAAGCTCAGTTAAGATGACAAAGGAAGAGGAATATAAAACAAGACAGAACAAGAGATGGAGAATGGATACACATTAATAATATAGATACACATTTGAAAAAGCAGATTTTCTGCACTAGATAAGGACGTTTAGTCTCAGCTAAGACAGAGGAGGTGTGAAAAAAAAAAACATTATGCAACTCAGGGACTCAGAAGTCCTTGGAACAAGTGAAAAATGACTTTACTAACCATCTGCTGCTGCTGTTGCCAGGCTGTGTGCTAAGCAGCAGCTTTGCCAGCAAGAAATGAGAGGCAAGCAGAGGCATTCTCACACAGCCTGGTACACACCTACACTCCCAGACCAACACTAAGACACATGCACACAAAAAATCTTTGATTTTTTTTTTTCTCTAACTTTTGTCACATTACTGTGTACACATTTAAGCTGTTCTACAAATACAGTAAAATAAACCACACAGCCATGTGTGTGAATGTAAGCGAGTTAGAGGAAGCAGGAAATGGGTATGCCAGGAGGACCATACACTCCCATTGTGTTCATTTCCTGACCCTTTGATAGCAGACAGGAAGCAGCCCAACAGTCCAAATCAAGTGAAAACATTAAAGAGGTCTGTGCACAGCTCCTCACTTGATATAGTCCCCATGGATAGTAAATTTGACTCGATTTGAGTGTTTTTATGCTTGCATATGCGGCTTTTTGGAATTCTGTTTATCCACTATGCTCTAACAAATGCCAACAACATGTTTGTAGTGGTTTGTTTTCCCTGGCATCTGCTGGAAAAAGACCTGCTAATGTACGCTACCATGGAAGTGGATTACAGCAGAATAATGTAACACGAGCCAATATGCTGGTCAAGTCATTATAAAGAGCCTCAGAACAAGGATGGCTGTCAAAACCTCATTCTGAAGGAAGTGAAATGGGAAAATCATGCTAAGAGAGAACAGAACAAAAGCCAGCCAACATCCAAGGAAGAACTTTGGATGATAAAGTTGGGCATTTCAAATATTGACTTTCTAGCTTGTCAGAATTCTGCAAATTTGGTCTTTGCCTTATCTACTGCATTTCCATTTATGCATGCACATCTCAACAAATCCAAACACCTACTTTCCATTTTCTTCGCAAAATATAAAGAAATTAGCTAGAAAAAAAAACCCAAACACATTAGGACATTTTATACAGCTGGGATAATTTCCCTTTTCTGCAGTTAAATGATTATAAGGTCGAAGAAAAACAGACTTAACAGAAGTTTTTACCCACAGGCCGTCAAACATGCCCTACCTCCACCCTGATTGGAGGATAACTGTACTGCCAACACTCATGGACATTACACCTCATATATAAACCAGATTTCTATTTATACTTCAAAGCAACCAACATCCCTACCTCTTTAAACTGTATTTATTATAACCTTATTTAGTATAGTTGCAACAGCACCCCCCTACTCAATGTGCAATATCACTGATCACACTGCACCTGCTCCTCAGATGGCATGTATGTATGTATATATATATATATATATATATATATATATATATATATATATATATATATATATATATATATATATATGTAAGCGTGTATGTGGAAATATGTGTGTGTATGTATGTACGCATGCATACATGTATATATACACACATATATGTATGTTTGTATGGGTGTATCCGTATGTTTGCAGGTGTATGTATAACTGTAAATGTAAATTTGTCTGTGATTGTGTAAATACTTATGCTATTGTGTACTTCACACACATGGAGAAATGCCAAACAGCCTTTCATTGTTCTTGTAACAGTGACAATAAAAGCTATTCTATTCTATTCTATTATTTAAAACCACTTCTGATTGGACATAGAGGCAGTTTGTCAAGTGGCAGCAACGTATAGGTTTCAGAGTCAGCTTTATTTATCGCAGAGACAGAAAAAGTGGACATATTAACTGTTCTGTAATCCCCAACCCACTTGCCTCATTTCTCAGAAAACCATGCCAAAAACCCTGAAGCCAAAATATAGAGCTGTAAGTGGCTATAAATGGCTGAGGTTGTGAAAACTGTCTACATTATCATTTTCAGTAGCGTAGGTGTTAGTTTCCCTCGGTGATCTGGTACGATGACTCACCTAAAATTAGGGTGGAAAATGGGGCATGATTTACACCTGCTAGTCATGCGAGCAAAAGCTCAAACAGACATGCAGAAACACAGGCAGTCGTGCTCAAAAGACAGAGGCAGGAAATACACTGGTAGCTTAAGGCAAATTACATTTTTTTATTTATTTTTTTTACATGATGGAAAAATGAGGTCGAACAAGGTTTTGTTTTATACTACTGCCAATCAGGCCCATACCTCGTCTGGCTTATCACAGTCTGCCATTTATATTTCTGTTCCAGTAACTTCTGTCATTTTAGACAATGATGAGTCTAACCCATTACACGGGAGACAATTACTATGTCATTATCATTAGAGTGAAGCAAAGCAGCACATCCCACAGCGAACAGAACAGAGGTTAAAGTGATTAAAACAATGGCGGTGTGCAGGCAGCAAATGAAAGCTCCTTTATTTTGTCATTTTTCCCCCCATTTTATTTTTCATGGTCATCTTGTTTGTTTGCTCCTGGCACGATCAGTTGTTGCAGTACAATATTTCAAATATCCATCCTACGATATTCATTTAGTGAGTCTTATAAAATATTATATATTAGATTGACTAGTGTAAATAATATCGATCAATAGAGGCAGGCATTCCTTCTAACTATATGCACAACGGAAAGAGTGCAGTGAAACCCATGCATGAGGTATTGCTAGTAGTTGTATTTAAAATCAGGCTAAACCGATGCAGACATTCTTGTTAAGGATGTGGCTACACGCAAATGCAAACCTGCTGACAGAGAAAATTTGGTGCTCTGAATTTTCACCTTTTACTACACAGCAGTAATCAAAAGAAAGAAGTGCAGAGAAACTAATTGAAGGTAAAATTCTGCTGACTCGGGTTTGATCAAACGTGTGTGTGTTTGAAATTAGCTAATTGTGGCTTACAGCGCGAGTGAAATGAGTCAGCAAAATACACAGCCGACTTGGGGGGATGTCACACCGAGATATCACTGAAAATGATCATCTGGTTAGGGGGAAAGCACTGAGGTCACTGCAGCTCCCACATATTAAGACGATGCTTTCGAGTAAAAATTGTCAACGTAACATCTGGGGCTCCGTGCAGCTGTGTCTTGGTTGTTCAAAAGTTCATCTGACTGTAGTAAAAGGCTTTTAGCTTATATGTTAGGACCAAACTGGACTGCACTGGAGTGAACTGGAGCAGAGTTGTTGGGGGAAAACTCTGTAAAAAACCCAGGAGAAATAAAGACACAATGAGACAAGGTTACTTTTTATGCTTTAACGTGCGCACGGGTGAGCTGCAAAGAACAACTCACGTCGTGAACAGAGGCTTGGCACTTTTTATAGAAAAGACAATGAGAACAGGATAAGAAAATAATAAACAGATAAAATAAACAACTCCATATGTGGCGCTAGTCTCGTCAGCAGAGAGCTGGGAGAAAGCTGTGAGAGATAAAACAATCTAAAACAATATGTCCTCGCTGGGAAAGTCTAAGAGGATAATTCTAAACTAATCTAACCATAGACAAAGGGCAGAGAAAAGGCATCTTTGTACATTTAAAAGAAGGTAAAGAAACATAGAATCATTTTCCACTAACAAGAGTGAATGAATGGATGTTGAGAAAAAGAAAGAAACAAGCACACAGAGTCCTTCATTTCTTGAAAAGATAGCTCTAGATGCTCTGTAAGTTAATTTTGGCCCTTTAATTTCCCAGAGAGGTCTGCTAGTCCACAGAATGCTCTCAAATACGAGGGGGAGTGGGAGCTTTAACGAAGCCACTGCAGCAAAACCTTGGCTGGTCACTTATTTTTCCAGACAAAGACCTCAGTGAGATAGATCAATATTATTGGTAAGTGTTTCCTGGCCACTGTGTAATTTCAATAATTTTCCCTTTCTCTACCGAGTGACATCTAATCCCACCAATGACTGCACAAACCACATAACAGGTTCATATGAAACCAGAACGAGCACTTTCTTATCTCTGATCTGCATTTTGTCTTAGAAACAGAGTTCATAAAGACTCCAATTAAAATAAATAAATAAATAAATCACGGTATCTGTGCAAATCGGTGTATGAATTTGGTCATTTTGCTCAGCAGATGCTGAGTAGCCTAAAATAACTACTATTTCCTTACTGTTTTGAACAGAAATCCCCTTGCAAGCCCTAGTTAATCCACTTGTCTTGTTCCTCATTCCAGACAGATTTTTTGAGCTCATGTTTCCTGAAGTCTGCTCAGCAGTGTCACTGACTGTACAGGTGATAGACCGCTTCAGTTATGTCATTTCTAAAAGAGCAGTTTTGTTTTTAAACCCAAAGGAAAACACAAATGTCTTTACACACATAGCAGGTCTTTAACCGTATCCACATGTGAACATACTGTATGTAAGCTTTACCTCGTAAGAATATACAGTGATACCAGACAGTGTATATTAACCCAGTGAGAGTTGTTTAATGTCCTGTGTTTTGTTTTGTTTTTTTAAATCAAAAGACAACAGATGAGTATTGTTGCTGTGCGTGTTTAAAGGAGAGCGCGTGTGACAGCGAAGATATAGATCCTAATCCTAGTGGCAGAAACAGCCGGAGGCAGAGGCTTTCTGAATACTAATCACTCCAACTCTATGTGGGTTTAATGAATGACAAACTTGGCATTTAAGTGTGGCAGCACAATAATGACCAGACTCATTCTGAATATTGAGAAGTGGAGATGATGCTTCTAATATGAAATGCTAAAATTAGACAAACAAAGCTTCTTTTTTTTTCCGAGTGAAAAAAGGTGACTCTCCTGGCGTTGCTAATATAGTACACACCCCTGAGCCTGAATTACACAACAACCTCTGCGTGCTAAATTTATTCTGTATCTTGGCCACCAGGATAGACATACTTTATGTTATCAGTTGGTTAAATTGAGGTTTTGGATTACTTCCATCCCAAAAAACCCCAGTGTTCAGTGAAAGCTCTATGGCTTACTTAAGCACGATGATGATGTGTCAGTGCCTCCTGAATAAACCACCTGATTACATTGGCCCATTCCCAGTCTCTACGTCTACAGTCTTTTAAGGGCATTTCTCCGCAACAACAGCGACGGCTTTGGCCTTTCCCGTCATCAAAATGTTAAGTCCGCTTTCCATAAGTCTTCTCTTCATGCACAAGAAAGATCATTTTGCTTCACAGTTTTAGCTTTCTGATGTCAAACACATGTCTTTCAAGGGAAGCTAGTAAGCGTATAAACTATCACTGAAAGAGCAACCAAACCTAATCTTATAGCTCAATAGAAACCTGAGAATTAAAAAAAATATTCCATCCTAAAGAAAGTAAAGAACTGGTCTCAACATATTCAGCGACCACTTCTTTAAATTTTTGACATTCAAGCAGCAGTTTCTCAAATGGCCTTGGCTACCAAGAAAGCACAAGACAGAGCAAATTCACACCATTTGGAGCCCAGGGGATGTCAGTGAAGTCTGCAAGGGTTTACTGCTTATTTACATAATTTACATCTATTCCAGGAATATAAAGAATTGGATATATTCACATTACTATGGGGCATGTTATCGGCAAGAATCTGTTGACACGTATAATGATACAGGGTTGTGAATCAGTATATTGCAATGTGTATTCCATTAATTCAGTGGCATTAAAAAAGTAAACTTTTCAAAGAAATGAGACCTAACAGGACACGGGGCAACACAAATGAACCACTGGCTGCTACAAATCTGTTAAGTAAACTATGATTTACACGTAGATGAATCAACACAGTGTTCTAAAGCTTACTATTGTACTCAGCTGCATTTTCTTATACCCAAAATCCTGTCTTGACTTGTAACAATATTAGTCTTTTGCTAGAAATTACTCAGAAGTAGCCACAGAGTGGCAGAAACAACCTGGCTACTGTTATTGGTCCTTTTTTGTGGCAGTCATCATTAAGGTGCAATTCCATCTTTCTTGGGATGTCAATCAAATAGCCATTGGCACTGGATTATTGACAGTAATTCCAGAAATTCCATGAATATCATGATTACTGTTAGTACCGATGTATCACAGCATCCCTTTCTGCTGTGACTGAAAACCAAGAATTTGTACTGCATTTCGTTTAAAGCTTTCATTTCTCCAAGCCGTCGTACATCAGTCAAAGTCCATTCACACTGCACATGCAATACTTCAAATGTAAACACTACGCACATTTCATTTGTCACAAAGCACATCAGAGCACACGCCTTGAACAACCACTTTAAATTGAAAACAGGCTTCTTCTTTTTACACATTCATTCTTATAGAAATCTAAAAAATATACATTAACATCAACAAATTCATACTGGTTTGGGTCAATAGAGGCAGTCAATGTTGAGTATAGTGTGTGTGTGCATGTGTGTGTGTTGATGGGTGCATGCCTTTAATAAAAGATAAAGATTACATGAATCCAGCTGTTGGTTCTCCCACGGGTTTTCTGCATTAATGGCTGAGAAGCAGATTATCGCCCCTGCACATATTAACAGCAACCATCTCTGTGTGGTAAAACATTAGACACACACACTCACATATAAACCTGCAGCCTGGTAGTTCCCACATACTTAAAAATTGCCCACTTGGTTTACACATCACTTCATTTGTCTTACATTTTATAGGGTTATTGTGACATTAACAAAGGTGCAATTGTCAGCACAGAACAGCCTGAGTAACCTGACAAGGAAGGAAATTTGAATTTTTGGCCTTTGTCTTTCCATTGTGCTCTTGTCACTCATTCAGATTCACACGCACTTGCTTAACCTGCCCTCAGCAGCAAGACACATACACAACCAAACGAACACCATAACCAACAATTAAAGTGTGAACAAATCACACTTGTATAGTTGCACATCTCTTCCCCGCGTTAATAACAAAAGCTCTTTGGTGACACGTCCTAGTAGCGTTAATTGGAGCGACAGACAGTCGCGCTACAGCTGAAAACAAGCTCAGGCCACGGATGTTAAGGTGTCCCGTTGGGGATTTACCTGGCAGTCTAGCGCTGACGGGGATGACACAGAGGAGGACCGCGGAGAGCAGCGGCAGCAGCAGCGAGGCCCGGCGCCTGCGCCCGCACCTCGGGCTGGAGAACAGCAGCATCCTTGGGTCTTTTCGGGGACGTTGAACCACAGACGGGGACGGGGTTTGTTGTCATTCCCCCATCACTTCTTCTTCTTCTTCTTTTTTAAGGTTTTTGTTCTCTGATGCAGGAGAGCTTCAGCGCAATGAGCCCACAGCGATAAGCCGAGCACGTCGCACCGAAGTGCAGTCACACACACACTGCGCACCGTAATCCTTACAGTGCTAAAGATAGCGGAGCTTCAGGCAGGGGAGGGGAGGGTATGTGTTTGACGTGCTGCCTTCAGGGCCTTCTCGGAAACTTACAGATAAAAATACCGACTCCTCTTGACACGTTTACAGTTTGAACATATTTGTTTTCTTTTTTCATCACAGCTATAATTATGCAGACAGTGAGAGGCTGATAATTCACTTCAAATACATTTTAATTGTTTGTTATTGAAAGTCATTTGAAATCAATTTAGTTTCTCTTATTTTAGCCAAAATGAGGTCCACCTAAGCAAAAGTAAGTTGACATTTTAACTTAAAAGCTTTTCTATAGACAGATGTTGGTCAGGTTTTCATTAGTTAAGCTGAAAAGGTCTACAGTATAATATTTCGCTTTCTGTATTGTCATAAGGACGAAACAATATGATTTTTTTTATGACTTTACAAAAATATTGGGACCTAATTTCACAAGTTTCTTGAAAAGGAAAAGCTGCCTTCACTGGTGCTCAAATTCTTCTAGTTTCAAATGCTCCAGTCAAACAGGAGAAATGAAATCGTGTCAGGGTATCATGTTAAATGTATAGGTTAAATACGTGTGACAGATAAAGCCTTTTATAAATGATGGAAAATTCCTAACCTAACCTCAATCATCATGATGTCTTAAATCTTAAATCACAGATTTCCCACATGCACCTGTGATATTATCTTAACTAACTTCATTGCCGTGATAGCCAGGACATTAATTTAAAAAGAAAATGCGTGTACTGAATCATCCGAAGTTATACAGAGATATTTCTACCACCAGATCGAGATCGTGTCTGATCAGATTCCCACTTGCACTTGAATGCAACAGTTTACCGAGCGATTACAATCAGGATACCACGTAAACGCGTACGTGAGGTTTGACGTCGTGGAAGAACCGGTTTAATAATGTGATCTTCTTGGTTTGATGGTTTTCATGCAGCTGGATAAAGTCGTGTATTCATGAAAAAGTCCTAGTCTTATTTTAATGCGGATAACTGTTCACAGTCATAGTCTACGCATTGCTATTCTTTATTATTATTATTATTATTATTATTCTTGTTTATCAATTTTTTCCTCTTCCTAGCAGTACAGATATGATCCAAATGCAGATAGCTGCAAAGGGAGACAGCTGAGGAGCAACAGGTAGCAGCAGGTGGAGGTAAAATGATCTCCAGCTGTATTTTTAAGATGTATAGATAGACATCGAATAGACAAACTCTTTTTTCCATTGTTGTCCCTCCTGTCTGCCAAAGCCATTATTGTTATTTCCCAAACACAGACCAAATGGCGAATAGCAGCTGGAGGCTGTTTGCTTGCTTAGTGCTGAAAGACCATTGCCAAACAAAGAGCGGAATTTAGGTCAGCAAGGATCTTTAGCTGTCCGGTTCAAAGTAAGTCCTCAAACCGGACTACTAGTAGCTCACAGTCTTCCTGTACAAAAAGAAAGAGAGCGTATCGCCTACACCCTCTGTCAGTTCAAATGTTTTACATATCAGGACATAATAAAAAAAAATTATCTAGTCTTTAGCAGCTCTTAAAGTTAAGTAAGTGCAACCTGAAATGAACAGGCGAACATGGCATTACACACATAGTACCCATGACATATGAAGCAATGGTTTTCTCTGTGGAGAAGTTCTCACCCACTCTTTCATATAAAATTTGCTTCACGGTTTCATTTATGTAGAGCTCGATTCCCGCCACAGTGTTTCAGTCAGGCTGAGGCCTGGGCTTTGACTGGGCCACAGCAACACCTTGATTCTTTTCTTTTTCAGCCATTCTGTTGTAGATTTGCTGTGTGATCAATACTGACCAAGCTTCAGCTGCTGGTCAGAAGGGCTCACAATCGACTCTAGAATCTAGAGCAGTGACTGCGCGGTGTCTGGGTCCTGTGGCTGTAAAACAAGCCCAGATCATTACCTCTCTGCCAGCGTATTTCACAGTTGGTGCAAGTTGTTTGTGCTGATATGCATTATGGTCAGGCTGCTCCTTACCCTCATAATTCCTATAAAAGCAGTTTGGGTCGACTTAATTTTTCACACTGCTTCTGCATTATGGCTTAACTGTCATAAAATAAATAATGACAAAGTGTCTTATATCAGGGCAGCATGTTCTCCTTGGGTCTGCGTGGGTTCCCTCCAGGTACTCTGCTTCCTCCCACAGTACAAGAACATGCAGTTAGTGGAGTGAGGTTAATTGGGGAAGCTAAATTGCCCAAAGTGTGAATGTGAGTGTGAATGGTTATCTCTGCGTTAGCCGTGTGACAGACTGGTGACCGGTCCAGGATGTACTCCACCTCTCACCCCAGAGGGGATAGGCTCCAGCCCCCTACAACCCTTAATTGGATAAGCAAAGTGGAAAGATGGATGGATGCTATAATATGTCATGTTTGCCACTTCATATGAGGTTGTATTTATCTAACTGTAAGGTCTGATAAAGACCAGATTCCTGTCCTGATATGTAAAACCCTTGTACTTTCTTTTTACTATGACTATACACGCACTTAAAAAAAGCTGTGTAATCAAATGGATTTGTGGTATACTGTATTTTGTGACACACACACACACACAAAACCCCCCAACATGTCATTTGTCTTGCAGTAAATTAGATTGCTCTAGGACTACCACTCAACAATTACAACCTCTTTATTCTAAAAGCTGTCCAGAGTCCTTACATGGCGGGGCTTTTTGTGGGTGAAACAGCATCAGCAGCACTATTATAACTGATGTCATCGCAGGCATCATCGTTCTTGCCACGTAGTCCTCTGGAACAAAAACGTGTCAAGGTCTGTCTCATTTTTCCCGGACAAAGGTAGTCAGACAGCATTCTTTTTTTTGAAAAGCTCACAACCCGCTGCAGTGCTGTGGCACGGATGTGATGCATGTGGGTTTTGGAGGCAACTGATGTTACGTGTCTTTTCTGTTGAGCTCAAACTGTACATAAAATATATACATAAAGAAGTTATTTTGCTCTTGCACAATATTTCTAATAAATTTTTAAAAAATTCATAAAATTACAAAGATGTGTGTACTTAATATGAAATGTGTTACAATCAAATTGCATTTCCAACCTGTGTACACAGCTGCACACATTACTTTAAACTACTTTTAAAGGGAAAACTAATCACAAAAGGTCTTTAACCAGATAAATACGTCAGTATGAAGTGAGAAATAAAGTATCAGAAAGACTACGCTGGATGATTAATCACAAAAGCCTACTACAGGCAAATGGCAACCACATCCTTTAACCTATGACCTCATAGGAAACCATAACTGCCACTGATGATAAAAATGCAGAGTAATGGGAAAAAAGAAAAAAAAAAAAAAAAAAAAACATAGGTTGGTTGATTGGGTTAGGAATTATGATTTTTAATTTACTGACAAATGTGTCTAAGTTTATGTCCTGGAAAGTGATTTCAGATAATCTCTCTTTTGGCACTTTATGAGCTGCAGGACACAATCCAACAAAAACCTCAGAGTTGCAGAAGAAGCATGAAAATCATTTAAAAGAAGAACAATCCATTTTTTGGTGCATGGTCCTTTTATCTGCATGAACATTTACATACACAGTCCTGAGGTAAACAGGTTGGCACAGCCTTATAAAAGACCAAACAAATATCTGACTTCAAATCAGCTCAGCAGCATCAGGAAAGGGTGCACTTTACAGTTAGGTAAGGAACAAATGACAGCTCACATTTCCATGTTACACAAAAGTTAAGAATCAAGCAAACTACTATTAGTGTGGATGAAATAGTTATGCAGTGTTTTGAGTTTTAATCCAAAGTTATAACAAGTAAACCTAATGCTGTAAAACAGGTGAGTATGCAAGGAGTGTGTGAGAGTCAGAACCCCAGCTTGTAAATTTATGCAAAATGCATCCACTATAGATTTCAGTCACACGCTGGCATAAATGTGTAGGATTCAGTTGGTCTTTTCTTCTCTGGTAAATGTTAGATGATCCAAAAACCTCACCAAAATTTCACCCAATCCACTTATTCATAAACGTGACAATTTGCAGTGTTTTGAAAGGAGCATTGCAAAAAAAAAAAAATTGGCATTTAAAGGAAGATACAAACAATCAATTGTTACACAGTGAAAATGCAATGAAAAATAACCATAATGAGTTATTACATTTGACCATAAACAAACGTAATAATAGGATGATTCTTTTTTTCCCAATTTTCCACAAGTCTCAAAGTGCAAAGCAGCCTCAACAATCCTTGACGCTGCACCTGAAACCAGGGGTGTCTGCTTGCAAGAAAACCGCCTCTGATCACAGTTTCAGTGTTTCTAAGAAAACGTGAGTTACAACTTAACCGTGTGGCTATTTTTGGGTTAGAAAGCTGAACTTTAAAAGATTCATGACGGTAAATCGTACCGATTTTCTGAATTTGTAAAGATGGATACGTTTTTGCCTTGTGACGTTTTAACCGAGATGCCTTCAAGGGTTTTTTTTAGTCATTACACATACACACACATACACAGTCACAGACACTGCTCACATAGTAGCAAAAAAGCAGAGCACGCACAGGCGCACACGCACGCACGCACACAAACACACACGCACTCTTCATCAATGCAAACTGTATTCACTCTTAAAATTCCCTGAAGTGATTTCCAGTAAGAAAGAAAATAGTTTTTAAATTAACCCAACTTCCTGTTCTTCAACAGCCAGCATTACATTACCGAGAAGCTCTGGTAGCTAACACCACCTACTGGCCATGTAATATTCTACTCTCTATCAATGAATGCCTAAACAGTACTTGTTAAAGTGAAAAGGTGCAATATATACTAAAAATGCACTGCATTGCATAACAACCGTAGCTGAGGACATTTTTGGACCCTTATCTACAGTTTCCTCTGGATGTACTTCATATGGGCCCACAGGAGCAAAAACTACAGGTTAGGTTTAGGTTTACACATTAACAGCCTATCCTTTTAGATTTATATTACTAAGTTTAGTCTCATGAGATCAGAAGCCACACCTCAACCACCATTTCCTGTACCACATGGAGCAGAATCTGCAAATCTTTGACTGAAAGGTAAATATAGACCCTTCAAGACAGGCGTAAACATGCCAGTTGTGTCACTGAGGGCTCCCTGTGCTGTAGGGCAGTGAGGGGCTCTGAGGCACACTCCATCCAGAACCTGACAAGATACCAGTGGCAGCAAAGTTCGGGATCAGCACAGCTCATGGATTTGTGTTTGGTCTGACATTAAGAGTCTGGGATTTGAGAGGGTTGAGTCCTGTCACTGTCCTCTGTGCATGACTGCTGCTGTTTTTCTCTCAGTTCTTCTACTCCCTCGTCCTTAAGAAGCACCTCGTCATTCTCCAAGACAAACTCCAGGGTGCGCCCGCTAGCTGCTCCCCCCTCCATCTCCCCCTCCTCTGCCAGGCGGAGTTTTAGGTTCATGCTGACGTGTTTCTCCATTTTATCTGTAGTACAAGGACAGACAACGACACACGTAAACAGGAGAAGAGCTCACATCTGCAGCACAAACTACGTTTTTCCATATCATTTCATTTTGTCCTCAACTTCAATTCCATTTTTATATTACCCTGAATTAAAAACAACTGAAATAGTGAATCTGCACTTTGCTACCAAGTAAAACAATAATAAAATGATGATAGCTATATGTTCTGGGTCAATTTGGGACCAACAGCTATGTCAAATCCACAAGAAAATACATTGTTGTATGCTACATAAAGTTTGATTTCTGTATTATGTCAGAGGAACCATGACGCACAACATATCCTGTGTAGTTAAAACATCTATTAAAGGACAGAAGCACAAAGGCCTTCCTAACCTTCACAGTGTCTTTTAGACACTATTTGATCAAGTATATATCTGGTGATATTCTATATTTTTCACCTTTCAACAAACATTAAATATATAAAATCAATAAAAATGGTAAGTGACAGATGATAGTAAGTATTTTCTGTGAGGCAGACACTTTTTCACGTCTATTGTTAACACATTGGTGAGTCACATCACAGAGATTATACACCCAGCATTATCTTTACTACTCTTCACTGCATGAATTCTGAAAACAACGCTATCTAATTTTCTTCCTAACCTTTACAGTGACTTGAGTCTACATCCTTTTTGTTTCCAACAAGCATTAAAAATCTGAATAATATTTTCCTTTGATTCTGTAGACCCTATTAGGGGGTCACAAGCTAGTGTATACCTGGTGTTAGATAAACGGGAGGGCAGCGGGTGTAAAATCTGTGCCAAAATCTATCCACTGTGGCTCCCCCACAGGATATTAGAGACCTATCACCGGTACCACATGAATTCTAAAAATAGTCACCGGCTCCCAGCCAGCTTTGAACAGGGTTCGTGCCAAATTATCCAAGAGACTCAAAAAGTTGGACAGCATTAAAAAAAAAAAAAAGACCAACCAAACTATAATGTCATTTTTTAACTGTTCATGGGATTTGCTGACAATACCATAAACATATTATATCTAATCTAATCTTCCTCCTGATGCTCACCACGTCCGAGCTGCCTCTCTTTGGGCAGCAGCAGCACATCCACATTGTGATGTTTCTCCAGGGCAGCTGTGAGCACGGCACCCTCACGGCTGAACAGGAAGACTAAAGGCAGGGTGATGTCTTCAGTGGAGTCGCCATCTCCAACCATCTGGAAGAGAGGGGTTTCCTCGCTGTTGCTTCCTTCACGGTGGTCTGAGGAACAAAGGCGTATGCTGAGCTCATGAACATCTTTGAAGTCCACTCATTCTAAACTTTGAGAAATACTATAAGAGCAAATGATTTCAGCTCAACTGGTAATGACTCTCACCTATGAAAATAGCTCCTATGGCTCCTGCCTTCTGTAGCCAACGAGCCTTTGCAGCAAACATGCAGTCACCTCTTAGTGCCAGAGCGATGTGGCCTTTTAGGCCCGCTGCATTGTCTATGGGTCCACACGCAGTGTAGGGGGAAGCTTTCACTATGCTTCCCTTCACCTGCAGCACAAGAGTTTGTTTTAATGTGATTTTGTCTTTGCACGTTAGAGAAAAGAACTAAACAAGACCAAGAGAACAAAAATGCATACATAAATTATTAATTTTAATTAGTAGTTCATATTATATCAATTATCTCAGATTGTAATCTATTCAAACACATTGTTGCAATGAAACACATGTTTCTGTCTTTGTTCCTGAAAGCTACACTAGCTTTGACACCGATACTATGTGGTGTGTTATCTCACCCCATGCTCCTGCTTGGTGAGGTCCATCCCAAATTTGGCAGGTCCTGCAGTGAGGACCGTCCTTCCCAGAAATGGTGGGGATATGAGCTGAACGACATGAGGCACCACAACCTCCTCCTCTGGTGCCTGGCTCAATTCTGCTACAAGTTTTACCCGGTAAACTCCTTTATGCTCCTGCAGACATCATTATTTAGAGACCCAATTGAAAACAAGAGCTGGTCAGGTCAGCCATTCCCAAAGTCAAGAGTGCTGCAGCACACTTAAAAACCAGAAATACCCACGTGGCACCAGCCAATCTTCACTCTAATCAAAATACAAGACAAACTGATGGATTTCCCTGAACATTTAATTAAGAAAAAAAAAGAAAAAACACACGCACACACAAACAACACAGACTGTTGGCTATAAATTGCTAATGCTACCTAGTCATATGCAAAATGTTAAGGAGTGTGACTCCACTACCACTGGTACACAAACATCAACACAAGAGCAGTAAATTTAGGTTAGTGTAATGAGTAATAACACAACCTAACCACCTCCTATTAACATTTTTAATTAGGTTGTAGTACCTATACAACTGGCACATACTTTGGGAATCAGTGGGTTGGACCATTAAAATACATAACTTCACATTTAAACTAAATCTCAGGCAGATTTTGCTTTAAAAGAGTGGACCGTTATAAGACAAGTATAACAAACTAGATAACTATAATGGAAGAAAATATACTCGTTGATCCGCAGAGTTTGGACAGTGCCTCCTGGTGGAGTATGAAAATACTGCAGCTGGAGCACTAATTCATTTACAATAATAAACTAAATCAATTTGAATTTAATTTGTTTTACCAATGGCATTAAATATTGAAAAGAAGTATTGTATAAAAAATGGCTGTGGAATAAAAAAAAATTACATGTAATTGTATATTTTCGGACGTATTTTTGACCCTGAACTCATCATTTCAGTTCATATTTAGAGTACAAAGTAATCAGTGTATACCTTAAGCCTTCCAGTGTCTCCCATATTGGCTTCGTTCAGTGGAGTGAGAGAAATGCCCATGCTTTTAAAGAACTCCACTGGCTCCATGCCATTATCGTGGAGTGGAAGTTCAATTTCCCTGCAAAGTATGAAGGCAGTCAGGTAAACAACTTCACAAATCCACCAGAGAATTTACTCTGGAATCAAAAGTCTCTTGCAGCTGGACACACCTGATGGGTAAAGGGTGGAAAGCTCGTCCCACCCCAGTGAGGTACTTGTATCCGTCCCTGATGGTTTTGGCAAATGACGGGTTGTTTGGGAATAACGTCTCAGTGCTGGGACAGGAGTGTGTAAACAGATCTTCTTCTTGAGAAATACGAACAGTCTCCTGAAGAACAAGACACACCTTTAAATAAGTATGTACCTACTATACAACTATGCCAGTGAGTTTTGCTGTTAACTTCTAAATATACAGCACTGTCATATAAGTGAGACTTACAATAATTACAATATTCACTAAATTAAGATCACCTTCCTTCTCTGTTACAAACCCAAACCTTTGTACTAAAAAACAAAACAAAGTTTGAGATAAATTAGACTGGTGGCATGCTGCCATCCTCATTTTCTTCAAATTTCTGTTATCACAATATCAGTATTAGCACTGTCAGATTTAGTAAAAATTTGACAGTGCTAATGTGAGACATACAAACAAACCAGGTAGCACTGTTTTTGACCTCCTTTTTGCCTCAATTCTTCATGGCACTCATTCAATTAGGTGCTGGAAACTTTTCTCAGAGATCTGGGGCCAAATTGACATGATAGTATCACACAATTACAACAGATCCGTTGTCTGCACATTGTGAGATTATTATATTATCTTATGCCACGTTAGACCCCTAATTAAAGATTGTGAAATTATTATGTAGTTTTAGTTTGCATTATTCTCCTGACTTAGAAGAAGGTGATAACTATTACAGTTATTAAACTGATTTGTATTACATTAAGCTGCTGATCTATTGTGAATGAATGATATTGTTTTATGATGCATTATACTGCTGAGGTATAAGAAATACTGTTTTCAGAGAGTCATGGCCTTATTCGTCTGATTAGAAAAGAACAGAACACACTGCACAGGAAGCCAAGGTCATAACTTAGACTCACTGAGAGAGAGAAAGAATGTGGATGTTTAGCTTTTATGACTAGGTGGAGGGGGGCTGAAGCTATAAGAATCTGAGGAACGCTCAGACACTTCGAGATCAGGCGGACACCCTCCCGCGCTCATCTCCCCTCCGGATGGTTTATGCTCATAAAGTGTTGAATTGTATGGAATAAAAGATTGTTGATTGAGCATTTATACACCGAGTATTGTCCTTCCTTCAGCCCAAAGATCAAAAGAATTGGGAGGATTTAACAACATCAATGATGCAAATCTCTGGTTCCACCACATCCCAGAGGTGCTTTTGATTGAGATCTGGTGACTTCGGAGGAGTTTTGAAAACCGAGAACTCATTCCAGTTTCAGGTGATCTGAGCTTTGTGACATGGTGTGTTATCCTGCTGAAGGCAGCCATCAGAAGGTGGGTACAACCTTGCTCCATTTGAGTTCAAGAAGACAGTCGAGAACAGGTCTACGTGACTAAATCTGCATACAACCCTGGAAGTGATTCTCAGCAGTACGTGTTGACTATAGACAAGAGTATGAGTACCCGGTGGTGAAGATATTAAGAAGGTCACGTAGGCAACTGCAACCTGGAATATCCACAAGCAACCAGCTGTCAGCTTCAAAAGCATTTCCAATGGGCACTTCACTTTGTGGACGCAGCTTTAATGAATTGAGTTGTTGACATGTGATTGCCTGATTAGATATCCATGTTAAAAAGCAATTTGACAGGTGGACCTAACAGAGTGGTTGGTATACACAAGCTTGTATAGAAAATAGAGGAAGATAACATTTGCACTGGTGTTTGTGACAAAGTGAGCGCTCTCACCGTATCGTTTCCTGGACAAGGTGGCTGAGTGGTGGAAAGAGATATAGGCAGGAGGTGAGCCTCTGTAGTGAAAATGTAGCCGTCCATATCAATTGGCAGGTGACTCTTCTCAGAAAACATTAGGTACAGGTATTTAAACATCTCAGCCAGAAAGAACGAGTCCATCCTAAACACAGAAAAGCCCACATATATAGAAGAAAGAAAAAAAAATCAGAAGGAGAAAAAAAAATGGTCACATCTGTTTCTGATACTTAAGGTTACACTTAGGTTACACTTTTCAGTTTTTAAATGTTCAGAACAGAGTTCGCCTCACACAGTACCTGTCTTCATGTGTCCCTGTGCGGACATCTTGCACAGCAGCAAACCCGCAAGGCACTCTGGCATAGGCATTGAGCTTTTCCACTATGGATTGTCCCACTCTGAGGTAGTAGGGGTCACCAGTGGCCTGCACACATCAAAATATAATCTTACCTACATGTCCTACAGGATAAGCTCTTCATATCCTTAAAAGGAATAAAATACTTGTATAAATTTGCCAACTTTTAACAAAGTTGAACTTTTACAACCAAAGGAAATGCAATATATTTAATCAGC
Source organism: Diplotaxodon limnothrissa (assembly GCF_057381915.1). Classification (NCBI taxonomy): domain Eukaryota; kingdom Metazoa; phylum Chordata; class Actinopteri; order Cichliformes; family Cichlidae; genus Diplotaxodon; species Diplotaxodon limnothrissa. The sequence continues at coordinate 42,505,124 of NC_140602.1, read as the reverse complement.
GACACTGGTAGTGACAGAGATTAAACATACAGGGTTACCTTATAGAGGTAGTAGGTGCTTTCTGCAAACTCTGGTCTCAGTAGGTGTTGACCCCAATGAACTCTGAACTCTGTAGTGAAAGCCTTCAGTGAGATGAACAAAAAACAAAAGAGGTTAGTACCACTTTTCTTGACTGCTGAAATGTTCTGGGATACAGAGGAATACAAATACTGAGTCATTACCTCTGGAAGAAACTTGTGCTGTTTGGTTACTTGGTAAAGCATTTCATGAGTTTCAATGGCTGGTTTCAGATCCCCTCGCAAAACCTATATAAGCAAAAGCAGGACTTTAGAAACTATAAACAACAAACTCTTTCACTATTAAAAGAGTCAATATGATTAACTGAGCACATCTTAAGACCTGCAGGCCAGGGAAGAATGCCAGGAGAGAGTCCATCCAGCTTCGCACACTCACTGTGGGGTTGTGCATGTGTACATTGAGCAGCAGGGGAGGCTGACTGATGTACTTCATAATGGCACTGTAGTGCTGTAGAGGAAAAACCAAGAAACACAAATAATTACTGTAGTGTTTTCAGCTCAAACACTATAATATGACAGACTGTGTGAGACAATGATGTTACAGCAAGGAATGCTTACAACGTTGAACCTGTCCAGAAAGACATTGTCTCCCAGAAGAATGTACGCCTTCATCAGGTATTCATAGTATGAATCGATGCCAGCACCAACTCCACTGTCTGCAAACACAGAAGCGACAAGACTCAGTAAGGCTCGATTTCCACTGCTTGTGTGAGAACCTGCATGATTCCAGTGCTGTCGATGTTTGTGTATCTTTGTGTTTAAACTGCCTCACCCCTCCGGACCCATTCTCCATTGTGGATATTGATGACAGTCCCCACCAAGTCACTTCCCCTCTGTCGCCTCTCCCAGAGGACATCCAGAGCTTTCCTTGCATGTTCCTGTAAAAGTATTACATGCTTAAACTCTTTGAGGTGAAAACTACACTCAGCTATAATTCCTAACATGAAAAAGTAAAAAAAAGAAAAAAAGAAGGAAGAATAAGGTAATACCTCAAACACAGAATTTCCTGACAGCCTGCTGAGGGCAGCGAATTCCAGGATCATTGTTCCTGCACATGCTGTGCATGTGTCGGACTCGGTGCCTGTCCGGGAAAGTGGGTTTAGGACACCGTAGCGCAGATTTACCTGGTGAGCCAAATACAGCAAAAATTATATCAGTTACTGTGCAAAATGAGGAACACGTTTGTCGTTTATTAGTGCCTAATTTTGAAGAACTAGATAGCATATAATGAATCTGCAATAAGGTTTGTGATATTTAACAATAAAATAAGCACTACCTTAGGATAGGGAAGGCCACTTGTGGTGTTAAAGGCAGGCAGTAATCGATGGCCCAGCTCTTTGGCCATATGTAGGAGCTCGTCACGATACCATTGCATCCTCTCCCCACGTTGCCGTAGGAGGTCAGCCATCACATGGCCCCCTAAAAGCCCACTGGGAAGAAGAAATACTCAGGATATTTCTTTCCAGTGACAATAAAACGATGTACTGATGTCAAAAAATACTACAATTGGAATAATGAGCCAAGAAAAAAAGCACTTCAAATAAAGCCGTTAATACAAATCTAAGGAAAATAACAAAGGCTGTATAATATATTATATATACATAAGATTCATACCCTAAAACTCTGATATTGGTCTCAAACACTGACACCACCACATCGTTGTCGAGGCGTACATCACTCACAGCCTTCTTCACTGCCTCCTCAAACTCATCAAGCTTGTTTAAAACCTGTTTAAAATTCATGCGAGCGAAAGAAATAATTGTTCAAAAACACAAGCAAAGCAATATTGTTTTTTTATGAGAGGAAAATCAAATACTTACCACCAGGGTGTCAAGGGTGTCAATCAGAGTGAGAGAAAACCTAAAAAGATGGTGGAAACGAATATTATGACATGTCGATAGCTAGCAGAGTGCAGCATAGCTGGTGTCCTACTTTCCACTGATTCAGTTAAATTTGTAATGACTCATGCTGAGTCTGAAGCTAAATGTTACATTATAAAACACGTGTTGTACATAGATCTGTGTATGGCACTCCAAGATGCCGATTTAATGCCTTCCTGTTGGTTTTATTGCTTAAACTGGCGGCTCATTCAGCATCTCTTTTTTTTTTCTTTTTTTTTTGCCTGTCCCGTTTGGCTCTTTTGCCATCAGAATTGTTGTCTAAAGGCAAAGAAAGATGCCCAACGGATTTACTTTACCAAATTGACCATCCCAGCCTTGCCGTAATGGTCCATTTGATTCACCTTTTATTGTTTCTTTTATTTTCACTTACTGAATACGGGACAGACTTGACTGGGGGAAAGAAGGGGAGAAAGAAAGAGGGAAAGAGAAACAGCTGAGAAGAGGGACGGGGGAGAAGGGCAAAAGACAAAAACCAACAGAACGGGCAGAGAAGAAAAAAATGCATATATCAATCACCTGGATCACCTGCTGAAAGAAAAAAGAAAACAAGCAGAAGAGAACAAGAGCAACAGAACAAACAACACCACAATGATACATGGGAATACGACAGCAAATACCAAACACTAAACACCACTGTGCAGCACACAAGACCAACAGAACACAGTGTGCCCTGAGGTAGGAGCCAAAAAGGGTGCAGTTTGTGGGTGTGATCACCCGTGTGTACACCTGTGAGCATGGACGCGCTTGTTTTTTGTTTTTTAAAAGGTTCCTTCTTGTAATAATCTGCTAGAGGGTGTGGGGGGGGCTACAGCCCCGTCCTCCAGGGCATGAAGCAGGTATGGAGGAGATCAGAACTCCAGACATCCAGAGGCCCCCAGAACACAAGAGACCAAGGAAGACCAACAGAGGGGCAGCCGCGCCACTGTCCCAGAAAGAGCTGAGGAGAGTCCCAGATGAGGGCTCACTCAGCAGCCGCGGAGCAGAAGCCAGGGGGAGTTGCAGTGACGCGCCCGTGAGCTCCGCCGGCAGCCAGCCGCGCCTGAGTGACCGAGCCCCAGGCCGAGAGGCCGGGGGCACCCCACCTCCGAAGTGGCCCGAGCGAGCCCCAGGCTCCAGGCCCCGATAAGCGGCCGCCAAGGAGTGAGCCGGTGTGTACCTGGACGCCCATCCCCGGACACAGAGAACCACCAACGCACCGATGTCTGAGGGGGTCCGCCACTGGCAGGGGAAGTGGTGGTAGGGGGAGATAGGCCTCCAAACCTTGGAGGGCCTGAGATGTCCCCAGAGAGGTGGCGCCTGACACCCAACCTGACATATAGACACAGACATACAGGCACACACAGATACAAACATCCATTCCCACCCTCATGCTCTCATATGCACTTACTCCACACTGAACCAACGTGGAGACAGACATAAAGAGACGTTGTACATAAGATCACACTCCCCAAGCGTACTGTACAAACCGGGTCTAGGTACCCTTGCCCCTGGAGGGGGGAACTGCACCCAGACCCAGGTGGTGTTACCCTTTTCCCTGCGGTGGGGGGAGGCAGACCGCCCCGACTCCGCAGCAGCAGGAAGGCCCCACACTCCAGACCGCAGTCGGACGGCCAACTCCTCCTCCTAGCCCCCCCGCTCCAGCAGGTCATTCAGCATCTCTGAATACTAGGGTATTTTTGAAGAGAATAGCAGGGCAAGACTATAGTTCCTGTCTTCTTTAAGGATGCAAAATCATTCTCAGAAGCATTAGACCAGGTGTGTTGACCCAGGGTGATATGTAAAACCTGCAGGACCAGGCCCTTGAGGCCTGGAGTTGGACACCCCTGCATTAGACAAATTAGACTTGGCATGCAAAACATTTTGCACCCTTGTCAAAAATTCCTTACTGTGACTACTTCAGCAAGCAGGAGATGAAATGATCTCTAAATGGCTTCAAATTGAAAATTAAACATACTTTTCATAGAATTTTAAGCACTGTGAATATCACTTTTGCCCTGTCGATTTTAGGAGTGAAAGAAAGTTTACAAAAGAGATCTTAGCTGTCAGATAACTTCTAGATATCATGTAGCTTGATACAGTTACATCCTGTTCAGAGTCATTTTTAGAAAAGTATTGGTGATACACATTTTATAAATACTTTCATTTTATTTGTAAAGTGGGGGTAAAAGTGTTTCCACAAAGCTCTTTTCTCAAACAACAGGAATGGTGATGGTCAAGTTGTGGTCTGGAAAAGCAAAAGAATTACTGCAAAAAATACTCACAGGATTCCTAGAAAGCCGAATCAAAATTGTTCTATGACTGCAAAAGACCTTCAGGAAGATTTATCATGGTTCTTATCATGCAGGGTAGACAACCCCCCCCCCCCCCCCCCCTTCCCCTCTCTGTTATCTTGTTGTCCTTTCAGAACCTCAGCAGATAAGAGATGATGAAGTAATCTTGCTCAAAATATCAAAAATATCTCATCTCTTACTTTATGCCATTTGGAAATCAGGTCATCTTTTATCTGCTAATCTTAAACTGCTCACACTCAAACCTTTGCTGCAATACTTTGGTCTGGCTGCTGCTTGAAGGAATTTAAATGTATATGCTTTTCATGCTCCAAATGTCAATTAACGATTTACTTACTTCCCCAAGGAGTCATCTATGTCCCCTCTGTTGGGCTCCTGGCCACGCACTCTCCCTCTGCAGCTTAGAGGCATCAGCTCATCGGCTGGATAGGCATATTTCTACAACAGAAACAAACATTTGCCTCCATGCTTTCATTATCATTTCACATAAAATGTTTCATTGAGGAAGGATGGGTGGAGATCAATAGCTTATACACCTCCCACTTCACCTGGCACATACAGTGTTAGTTCTCACTCAACAATGTCCCTTAAGTTTTCCATCTAAATATTCAAACTATTAGCGGACTCAGTTGAAGAAATCTTTGACAGTTTAACTAAGGAATGTACTTGTTTAAACTCCTTTTAGTGATAATTTTGCGTCTTTATCGCCCTTTTACATGCAATAATCAGTTAAACATTAGCTGCTCTACCTATATTAAATATACACTTAGATTAATTTATGTTAGGTCACAAGGACATCTACTTTTTACTTCTACCACACACACTTTAGGTCGTGCGTGCCTCTTTGTCCAACTCTGGTTATCCTATAAAGGCACAGGTGAGTCTGACCCTCTCCAGCATTACTAACAGCAACCTCAACCAAATCCAACATGCTTGCTTGCATTCACGTTTCCAATTGGAAGCAACTGACTCGTCTTTTCTCTGGACTGTTGCAAAAAGCAAACATAAACTTACTGGTAATTACAAATATTATGCTGTAACGAACACCTTACCATGTAACTGCCATAAGCGTGATCAAACATTTCAACAATCTGGTCCCTGCACAGAAGAAAAACAAAACGGGTAAAGACGCAAAAGTTAAATGCTTTCAATAATTTTACAAAAGCGCACTCACTGTTTATATGTCTATGTGAACATTCATCACCTGATTGCGCCCTTTTCCTCGGGTGTCATATTCTGGCTCTCTTGACACTTTCCCCAGCAGAAAAGACTAACGACCAGGAGAGTTTTCCACATCATCCCTGTGGTAGAAGCAGAGGCCGATTCCCAGCACTGTTTGTTTCCAGTTGTCCTCATGTAGCTTTGCATCATGATAAACTTTTAACAGGGACAAACAAAGCTCCTGCTCTCCGTCCAGCGCCCACACAAAGTCAAACAGTGGAGCTGGCACAGCTGTCCTCCTTTAGAGTCCAGGTCATCTTCTCAGAGAAATGGCTCTGAGATGCCGACGTTAGCTACCTCCAAGTTCCATGTCCGTATTTACAACCCGGTTTCTCTGTAGTTCATCCTGTGTTGTTACAACCATCACATGCCCTCAGAGCACCCCAGATGACCGGTGTTCATGTAAACAAGGGACAGCAAGTGACGTTAGCTTCCCTGTAAAGGAAAAACGAGAGTAAGCACGAAGCCCTGGTTAAGCGCAGAAAGACCGAACAGGTTTAGTAGTGCACTTGTTTTTAAAGGGGGTAGTCTGGAAAAAATAAAATAAATATTAAGACGTTACCAAAGTGATGTCACAGTGAAATGGAGTGGCTAATTCTCGCTAGCCATGATACTACTGGGAGGTTCCCTGTTGCTAGTCGGCTATCCAGCCGCTAGTTCGGCAAAGATATTTAGTGAGCTAATGAGGTCGCTCGTTAAAAAATAAAAGTGAAACAGGCCAAAACATACTCTGGGATTAAGAACGAATGCTCCAGTCGCCGTATTAAATGAAAACGAGCGCTAAACAGCTTTTCTTAAGGGCCGCTGACACGTCTCCAAGTGTCACTATAGTACTGAGCTGTCAGAGAGCTGACAGGCTTTGTCGCTACCCGGCTATGGTGGGTAAATTTCTCCCCGAGTTTAGCTCTCAGGATAAGTTGGTGCCACGTAGAGCATCTGTTTTCCTTTCGCCCACCTCTATTTCCTCTAGTTCATCGGGTTATAGTTAAGATTTCAGAAGGATAAAAATAAGATTATGTTTCACTCACCATGTAACAGAGGTCAGATTGCTATAACAGCAATCTTCCTTAAAGGCTTTAATTAGGGCGAAACAGCAACCTCACAAGGTAGGCGGTGTCAGCGAGGAGGCCTTTTGTAACGTCCCAAAGACTTTGATGTATTTACGTTTATATAAATTCACACTTATCAGAAAAATAGATCGATGCACCATGCAAAAGGAAGGAAGTAAAAATCATGAGATTTTACATTTCCACGGGAATTACTTAGAGCTCATGGTGGAAAATATAATCTAGATTATATTTTTAAAAAACAAAGCACCCAAGATCCATCCAGGAAATGCAGCCTAATGCCTGCTTTTTTCATGGTCCCTTTCCTAATAAGGTCTGTAGTGTCTCCAGTTTACCGAAAGATGTCGCAGCTGTCTCCTTTCCTTTTCTTATCAGCCTACTTCCACACATCACCTGGAATTTACGCATTTTTTATTCATATAGACATCTGACCACAGGATGTTTCCATGCATTAGCTGTTGCTGCTATATAATCTCACTTAAATCAGCAGTCCCGTTTTCATAGTGGCACACTCTCCTGACAATTGTGGATGCATAAACCCGCCTGGTGCGCCTCAGGAGGCAGGGCATCTTTGAATTTGGGCTAGGCTGAACTAAGCCCACGTGCTCCTCTCTGTTTTGCTTAATAATAAAACATATGGTTTCGCGTGCCTCATATTTACTAGGTAAATACATTTGCGTGCATAATTTAATTTTAGCTGTGCTGAAAGAATATTGAATATTAAGGATGTAGGCTAGATAAACATCTGTAATCTCATTAGGCTGCTTAGGAAATTATGCGATAAGGCCAAAGCACATATTCATCCTGTCACATTTCCTTCCTCCTTCTCTCTGACTCATGTTTTTACCCTGCCATGGACTTTAGACCTGCTAAAAAGTTTGTTAGATTGGATTAAAAAATGTAACTAAATATATTTACTCATATGGACATTACTTTAGAAGTCGTACTTCATATTTTCTCACTGTTTTAACTCTACTATCCCCCCTATTTGATCCGTTTATTTGCTTTGGGCTTAACGAGTACACAGATCTAATCAACACATACTTGTTAGAAAACGTAACGACATATATTTTAATCATACTTATGGGAAATTTACATAGATATAAAATCAAAGAGAGGATCTGCAAATTACTGCCTATAGATAATAGGTGTTTAAATAGGGTACTAAATGGAATCCAAAATATGTCAGAAATGCAGTTAGTTCGGCTGTTGCGCAAAGTCGTCAGCCTGTCGTAATCTCTCTTGCTTTATTTCTGTGGTAACCTGCTGTACTCTTACTCTGCAGGAGTGAGGAGTTCATGAGAGACGTACTCTGTGATTCACTGTACTCCAGCCCACAGTGGGCGTTGCTTATCAACCCCTTTGAAAGGTGTGGCGACTTTTTACGCGTTTGTGAAATTCGTTCTCAGACTTCAATCTTCTCCTTGTTTCTTGGTAAGACGAAAAAGAACACATTTTTAAAACTTTTATCAGCTTCCTGGATGTGCGTGTTGTTGTTTTTTAAAGGAAATTTGCTCTTTAGATATGCCTCGTCTACATTCGGATCTTACTTGTTTGCTTTTCTGTAGTTCCTTTTGCGCACGTTCTCTCGACTTTAGTTAGTTTTGTATTATTGTACCCTACAGATTTGTTTGTGATGCCACATCAATGCCCTTAAAAGCGCTGCCCTGATTAGATGGAATGGCGATCTGCAGCTAGAAAAAAATCCATTAAAGCATGAGTCAGCTCTTAAGATGCTACATTACAACACAATTAAGGTGCTAATAGTGTATTTTCTTTCTTCTCTGTAGTGTAAAACGCCTCCCTTAAACCACCAGAATGTCTGTTTGGGTAAGTACTTCTACATAGATGTCTGTTTGTATCCGTGTAGGCTCAAAATATGAGAAAATGAAGGCGGTCACCCTCTCTGTGTTTCAGGATGACTTGGACCTGCTCTTAGACAACCCCTCTTCACTGACTGTGACAGTAAGTACAACCTGCTCTTCTTTTATAGCATGATACATGGTACAGTTATTACCTGTGGATTAGTTTTCACTGGCATGCATCTGTGTCTATCAGTCCAGTGCAAGAGGAACTGTGAAGGACAAGGCAAATTTCAAAGTGGATGAAGATGTGTCTGCTCTCAGGAAGGCCATAGAGGGCCTTGGTAAGCTAATGGTTTACCATCATTGATATATTTTTATAGATATATATCTGACTGATATGTAAAGCACTTCGGCAAATGTGCTCATGTGCCTTTTTATTGCAGTATAAAGGTATAAAGCAAGGTGAACTCATTCACATATACACTCAGGTACTTTATTAATCTAAAAGAAAAGTAGCCATACATTCAAGTTCAAAATGGAGTGGATGAACCATTAGGGAAATCTTTATCTGTTATCCAGTTCAAATAGCAGCAAGAGTGCTAAGGGAGGTTTACAGGATGGTAGTGAGACCTGCTATGTTGTATGGTTTGGAGACAGAGGCACTGTCCAAAAGACAGGAGGCTGAGCTGGAAGTGTCAGAGCTGAAAATGCTCAGATTTTCTTGGGAGTGACCAGGATGGACTCTCTTAAGAAAATAGAAATGATTACAACAGACGGACAGCTCAGTTTGAGATGTTTGGAGACAAAAGAGGCAAGGCTGAGATGGTTTGGACATGTGCAGAGGATGCTGAAGATGGAGCTCCCAGCAAGGAGGCAAAGAGGAAGGTTCATAGATGAATTGAAGGAGGACATACAGAGCGTTGGTGTGAGAGAGGAGGATGCTAGCGACATGGTGAGATGGAAGCAGATGATCTGCTTTGAGCAGCTGAAAGAAGGAGATCCAGTTCAGTTCACTCTCACCATACAATAGGAGGTTGATAATAGACATGAAGTAAAATGACAATTTGATGAAAGTTCTACACTTTTTTTTAAAAAATTGAAAGAATTAAAAGTTCGCTTGGTGTTGTTTTCTTCAAAGGTACAACAGAAAAGACTCTGATTGATGTGTTGACCCAAAGAAGCAGTGCTCAGCGTCAGCTCATCGCCAAGGCTTATGAGAAAGCCACAGGAGGGGTATATAAATACACTTGCCTGTTTAATTTTCAAGCTTTTTCTTTCTTTGATGTTGACACAGACAAAGGCCAAATTGAGTTTGTCATTATTGGTGGAGGACTTGATTTTATTCCTCCCAATTAGACATTAATAGATGACCTGAAGGGTGACACTCGTGGAGACTTTGAAGACGTGTTAGTAGCCTTGGTAACGCCTCCTGCTCTCTATGACTGCCAGGAAGTCATCAAAGCTATGAAGGTAAGACTTTGTTAAACTAAGATAATTTGAATCATGTTTTTAAAACAATTTTCTAAAAGGTGACTTACTCAGTGATTGAAGAAATAAGTTACAAAAATAATTTCTAAATTTGACGTGCACTATAATTTGTTCACTAAAGATTTGTTTGGATTGAGTATAATGTTAAACTTAATGCTAAATGTAAAGAATATTAAAGAAAGAAGATCTATTGGAGATTACAGCCCGGTTTTAATTAAATGGTAAATGGCCTGCATTTGTATAGCGCTTTTCTAGTCCATAGGACCCCAAAGCACTTTAGTCATTAGTCATTCACACACACATTGGCGATGGCAAGCTACATTGTAGCCACAGCTGCCCTGGGGCGCACTGACAGAGGCGAGGCTGCCGGACACAGGCGCCACCGGGCCCTCTGACCACCACCAGTAGGCAAACATGGGGTTAGTATCTTGCCCAAGGATATTTGGCATGCAGCCTGGGATTGAACCACCGACCTTCTGATTAGTGGCTGACCTGCTCTGCCACCTGAGCTACAGCCACCCCAGTGGAGAAAAGGCTGAACAAGTGACGACTTTTAAGGGGTTCACTTTGATTGCCAGTTACAGCGGCTTCATCATGTGGAGCATGTGTGTGCACAAATTAGTCAGTGCTTTAAGAAGGCTTAGTGTCCATGGAGTGGATAAATATTGTGTCGCTCTTCCATAGGGCAACTATTGACTCTAATATCCGTTATGGTATTACTGGTTTGGCAATCTTTCAGTCAAGCTCAGATCCCAAATTCAACATTTGATTTAAAGGGCTGATAACTGGGATGCTCTCTTCATCTACCCTCCTGAAGATATTTGAAGAGTCTGTGTAAAACAGGGTCTAAAAATTAAGGAAAAAATTACATCCTTTATAATGAGGATGACTAGATGCCCTCAGGAAAAAGGTTCAGGGTACCAATCCGTGAGTTTAAAAGGTTTACGTTTTCTCTAGTGCCATTATCAGTCAAATTATTGTTTGGTAGTAGGTGAAATTGTAAATGAGTGTTTGGCGTTTATTTGTGTGGGTGTGTGTGTGTTATCTTACATGATATGTTCCACTCACTTGTCCAAGGAAATTTCTTCTAAGTAGACAATAAATGCTAATCTAATCTAATTTTGCTATACTTATGGTTTGGACTTTAAACAACAGTTCACTATGATATTTTTTTATTTATACAGCACATGTCAACATCGGGTTCATAAGAGCCTGATCTTCAGATTTATTAAACTGTATTGTTTTGACATTATCATTTATTTATTCATTTGTATATCCTTGTGCATACAGGGTGCAGGGACCACAGAAAGCACTCTGACAGAAATATTTGCTTCGAGATCCAACAAGCAGATCCGAGAACTGTCTGAAGCATACCTAGCAAGTAGGACATTTTAACACACAGTATTTCAACTATATCTGATGAAACTGAAATCATAAATGAGTTGGCAGCTGTTTGTGATGTACTACGGTATTGTGAAATTGTCATGTATTCCGCTGTCTCACTGGAGAAACGGGAAGAGCGATGATTCACGACCTGCAGTCGGAGGTATCTGGAGATTATGGAAAAGCACTGCTGATCTTGGCCGAGGTATAGCACATGAAATTACAGCAGATGACATAACATTCCCAACAAATAAGAACCACAACCACATTGAAATTTACTGCAGTCAGCAGGTGTGTAGTGAGTGTTTATGTTTTAGAAATATACTCTTAAAGCACCTTGATTTCTTCATATCCAAATACTGATTGTAGGAAGAAATGCAGGAAATACAAATAATGTCCTGTGTGAGCTAAATGAGTTGCGCCATTTTTAAGTTACATTGTTTATTTAGAATATTGAATTGTGAGGATATCATTATAGCCTATTTCAAAGTTTCTTTTTTTTCTCTTCGCCTCACAAACCCGTCCTCCCTACAGGGGAAGAGAGATGAGACCACCAGCGTGGATGCTGCCAAAGCAAAAGCTGATGCTAAGGTACACTTTTTTTTACGTTTGGTTCATTTGTGTATAAACACTTGCTTTTCAAACTGAGGTAACTTTTGTGTTACTGCAGTACAAACATTTTAAATAGCAGCTTTCTCTTTCACATTTTTAGGTTAATTCATTCAGAGTTTGGTGGCATCGCTCATCTCAGCTAACGCACCTTGCTGGGTGATGCAAGTTTCAACCTGCACCTATGTTGAAAGCATGTTGAAATTTTCTCATGTTGGATTCAGTTAATCTAGTGTGCTTGCGTTGAACTTTGACTCTGTGTTTTTCTTTTTTACTTTTTCTTTTTTTAGTGTAGTCCAACAATATTATACTCATACCTTTTCTGAATCCATGCAGGCCTTGTATGAAGCAGGAGAGAAGAAGTGGGGAACCGACGAGGGGAAGTTTATTGACATCCTGTGCCACAGAAGTGTTCCCCAGCTCAGGCAAAGTGGGTTGATCCCTGACCTATCATTCATCCTGTGGATAAATAGCATCTTAGAAATAGTACTAAGAGTTTACAGCCGTGCTTGCAACTCTCTGAGGCTGTTTATCAAGAGCAACATGCTAACATGCTCACCTTGACAGTGCAAGTATGCCATTTAAAACTAAGAAAGCTAAGGCTGATGGAAGCGTATTTGGTTAGTAGATTTTTAGTCAAATGCCATGGTGACACTAAAAGGCATTTAATCAGGATTTATTCTCACTGACACCTGATCAAAAACATTATACATAGACTCCATTAGTTGAGGCAGTATCTATGTGATCAAGTTCAAGACACAAAAACCCAAAGATGCAATCTCATGATGGTGCAATAAGCAAAGTCATTCATCTTCTGTGGGCTCTTGAAGTGAACTTATGCTTCTTCTTTTTTTTTTTTTTTTTTTTCTGCTTTGGGACGCTCTAATTGGTTTGTTTCAGACACTTTTTTCTAATTCTTGGCTTTGTATTATGCTAGTGAGAGGGGATATTCTTATTCATTCAGGGCCATCTAAGGTACTTGCTGTCACCACAGCAGATCCAGACAGTTTAAACTTTGTACAGGGAGTGCAGAATTATTAGGCAAGTTGTATTTTTGAGGAATAATTTTATTATTGAACAACAACCATGTTCTCAATGAACCCAAAAAACTCATTAATATCAAAGCTGAATGTTTTTGGAAGTAGTTTTTAGTTTTAGCTATTTTAGGGGGATATCTGTGTGTGCAGGTGACTATTACTGTGCATAATTATTAGGCAACTTAACAAAAAACAAATATATACCCATTTCAATTATTTATTTTTACCAGTGAAACCAATATAACATCTCCACATTCACAAATATACATTTCTGACATTCAAAAACAAAACAAAAACAAATCAGCGACCAATATAGCCACCTTTCTTTGCAAGGACACTCAAAAGCCTGCCATCCATGGATTCTGTCAGTGTTTTGATCTGTTCACCATCAACATTGCGTGCAGCAGCAACCACAGCCTCCCAGACACTGTTCAGAGAGGTGTACTGTTTTCCCTCCTTGTAAATCTCACATTTGATGATGGACCACAGGTTCTCAATGGGGTTCAGATCAGGTGAACAAGGTGGCCATGTCATTAGTTTTTCTTCTTTTATACCCTTTCTTACCAGCCACGCTGTGGAGTACTTGGACGCGTGTGATGGAGCATTGTCCTGCATGAAAATCATGTTTTTCTTGAAGGATGCAGACTTCTTCCTGTACCACTGCTTGAAGAAGGTGTCTTCCAGAAACTGGCAGTAGGACTGGGAGTTGAGCTTGACTCCATCCTCAACCCGAAAAGGCCCCACAAGCTCATCTTTGATGATACCAGCCCAAACCAGTACTCCACCTCCACCTTGCTGGCGTCTGAGTCGGACTGGAGCTCTCTGCCCTTTACCAATCCAGCCACGGGCCCATCCATCTGGCCCATCAAGACTCACTCTCATTTCATCAGTCTATAAAACCTTAGAAAAACCAGTCTTGAGATATTTCTTGGCCCAGTCTTGACGTTTCAGCTTGTGTGTCTTGTTCAGTGGTGGTCGTCTTTCAGCCTTTCTTACCTTGGCCATGTCTCTGAGTATTGCACACCTTGTGCTTTTGGGCACTCCAGTGATGTTGCAGCTCTGAAATATGGCCAAACTGGTGGCAAGTGGCATCTTGGCAGCTGCACGCTTGACTTTTCTCAGTTCATGGGCAGTTATTTTGCGCCTTGGTTTTTCCACACGCTTCTTGCGACCCTGTTGACTATTTTGAATGAAACGCTTGATTGTTCGATGATCACGCTTCAGAAGCTTTGCAATTTTGAGACTGCTGCATCCCTCTGCAAGATATCTCACTATTTTTGACTTTTCTGAGCCTGTCAAGTCCTTCTTTTGACCCATTTTGCCAAAGGAAAGGACGTTGCCTAATAATTATGCACACCTGATATAGGGTGTTGATGTCATTAGACCACACCCCTTCTCATTACAGAGATGCACATCACCTAATATGCTTAATTGGTAGTAGGCTTTCGAGCCTATACAGCTTGGAGTAAGACAACATGCATGAAGAGGATGATGTGGACAAAATACTCATTTGCCTAATAATTCTGCACTCCCTGTATTAACATGGCACTGTTGGTCAGAAGAAAGCTGGCTTAAAGAAATTGCTTGTTTCAGACAGGCAATGAACCGAGGAGCTCCACAAAAGCTCATTTTAAACTGAATCACGAAAATGGGCTGTGATGAACCTACCAGCAGATACGCATCCCACTGTGAACCGCTACCAAATTGGCAAAAAATAAAAGTATATTACAAGTTCAATGTGAGAAAAATAATCTCAGCTCAATGTATTTTGGCAGCTCTGATTGAGTACAAGAATATTAGCAAGAAGACTCTGCAGGAGAGCATTAAGAGCGAGATGTCTGGAAACCTGGAAAAACTACTTGTGGCTGTTGGTGAGCAAAATATTACATCACTGCCTTGTTGTTATCGATGTCTTCCTTGTCTGAGCATTTAAGTTAATTTAAAAATAATATATGAACTCATTTCTTTTAGTTAAGTGTGTGCAGAACGTCCCAGCATACCTCGCTGAGAGGCTTTTCAAGAGCATGAAGGTGAGTTGTGCAACTGGTCAGTTTGTCCATCTGTGTCATGATGGCCTTTCTAAACCTCTATGCACATCAGAAATGTCTGCCCAGCAAAATTCACATTCTGTATGGTTGCATCATACCCTTTCAGTCACAGCAGACTGTATTGGTCACCAGTGATGTGGAAAGGAATGCTGACCACATTTTACTGTTAGTGATTTGACCAGCACAGCCAACACTGGCTGAAATGTGTCAACAGTCTGAATAAGGAAGCGTAGCCTAACTTTTGACAGTAGTATTGCAAAAAAAATAACAAACCCCCCCCCCCCTGCATCTTCACATGTGTAAAAGGCCTGCGAGCCAAATGTGGCCCTTTGTAGATTTCAATCGGGCCTGCATATAAATGTCTATAAATTATGGGAAATCTGGTCATAACTATCTGCATAGCATGTCTGTCTGTGCACATGCCAAACCAAACGCACTAGTGCAGCATCACTGCAATGTAAAACCAGAAGTCTGCATAGTAACAAGCTACATCATTGAGTTCATGCCCATGTCAGACAGAAATATGAACAAATTTTAACTTTCATTTTGATTATAATTTATTTTAATTAAATATGCCATCCTGTCAGAAGTTGTAAAACAGGTTCTTACCTGTAAGGTAGCCTGCATTGTATCTTGTTGAGACCATTTTTCTATGTGGAACAATACGAAATTAACGCATGCCATACCATGTCTAGCCAGAGTTTGAAGCCCCTGGCTTAAAGGACGAATGTCTTTGTTTTCCAAATTATACTTGGTCCAGGGTGCAGGGACCACAGAGTGCACTCTGACCAGGATATTCGTCAGTCGCTCAGAGATCGATTTGATAGACATCAAAGTAGAGTACAAGAAGCTGTTTGGATGTTCCCTCTACAGTCAGCTAGAGGTCAGTATTAACAGGAGTTATGTTATGAATTTATAACATTAACATAAACATGTTTAAATGTTAACTTTTGTTTATTGTGGTGTGTGTCACAAACACCCAATTCCTTTCGTTTATCTCTCCCCATCCTTGTGTAGTCTGAAGTGTCCGGTGACTATGGAAAAACACTCAAGTGTCTGTGTGGCCAAGACGAATAACTCGTACCAGCTCCTTTGTTGGGTCGTTCAGCTTTACATCACAGCAGCTATGATGACCTGTTCCTGACGTAGCGACCAGCTACTTATCTCAAGAATAACTTCATACTGATATGATTGATTGAACTAGTTAGGAAATGTAACTAATTTTCATGAAGTTATTAAACCCAATAATAGCGCTTAAATGTCTGACTGATATCTGTTAACTTCACTTTTCTTTTATACACACAAATATCTGTCATAACTTTTGCATTTAATAAAAACAAAAGATGAGAACACTTGTGAAAAAATAATTTATTTCAAGGTTTTGCTAATGTTGCTGTATCCAACGCCTACACAGGTCATCAGGACCTTGTCGCCCCCTTTCCGTTCGTCTTCTAAAGGCTTCTGGACCTCAATCTTGAACATAATCTGGAAGAAATCTCTGATGTGTCGGAGGAATTCGATCCTGTATAGACAGAGAAAGGAGAGTTTCATGTTAATAAAGATCATCAGCCACCACATTTCTCATACATACCAAGTTTTTAAAAGCTAAAAACTTAAAACAGGTCTTTTGTTTTTAAAACCGTAAGACTTGACAGAAATGATCCAAAACTGATTTAGTGTTACCTGAATAACAGGAAGAGTGTATTGTGATGGCACTGCCAATCTTCAGTTATCATAGTACTGTACTTGAGAGGGACACAGCACCGGTACCATGATAACTGAAAATGGACAGTTCATAGTTCGCTCCTCATTCAAGAAGACTGACATCTGGAACAAGGTTAGTGCTCAGCTGTTTTTATACTGCTGTACTTTTATTTTATTTGGGTTGTTTGCAAATAAACACACAAATTATGCATTTAAAATGCAGCACACACAAATGGGTTAGAAGTAGAAGCAGGGTAACAGAAACAAGACTCATTAGACTTAATAATTTAATCAATACTGTGAAATATTTTATAAACTACAAAAATGTAGTTTATCAAAACATTATCTTAGGTGCCACCCATT
Organism: Diplotaxodon limnothrissa; assembly: GCF_057381915.1. Classification (NCBI taxonomy): domain Eukaryota; kingdom Metazoa; phylum Chordata; class Actinopteri; order Cichliformes; family Cichlidae; genus Diplotaxodon; species Diplotaxodon limnothrissa. Next base: position 42,488,133 of record NC_140602.1, on the reverse strand, counting down.
ATGAGCCTAATAAAAAAATCCCTCCAAAGCCATGTGAACCTGAACAGTTGAATCTGATTGCACATGTTACTCAAAGCAATCAAATTAAAATTGGGCTCTGAGTAAAGAAACCCTTGTGGTTGCATGCCACCATCAGAGTGCTCTTAGCAGAAACCCTGAATCTTTAGTGGAGTGGGTTAAAGTTCAGTGGAAATAGATTAATTTTGTGTTCATTTAAGAAATGCAGACTTTTTTCCTTCCTCTCTGATGATCCAGCTGTACAGAGTATTATTCAGCTTCTTATTGTGAACTTTGGGATATTGTCATCTGCCAAAAGAGGACTAGTAGAAGAATAATTAAACGTGGGATTGAGTGTGTTCCTCATTTGCCGTCTGTACATTTAACTTTTGAATGGGTCTTACGTGTATGGGGAGAGGGGTCCCAGGAGAACCTTCGACACGTCCTGTTGGCCAAGGGTCATCAAGAGCAGCGCCAAGCTCTGATTGGATGAATCCACGCAGCCACCCTAAAACAGAGAGAGAAAGGAGGGCGGGGGTCGTGTGTCAGCAACTAAAAACTACACTGAAATGCGTCAAGGAGGTGGAAATGTTTAGAGAAATCAACTTCTTGACAGTGGGATTGTACAGTGAAAGCTGTGTAGATTTGTTTGTCTGACTTTTCATTAAAAAAACTAAACTTTTTTCCTATTAAATATAATTAAGCAGTCTTGAAACAGTTTGGCAAGTTGTCACTAAAGTGTTTCTTCTTCTTTCGTGCTCACATAATGTATTAGTCGACTTTCCAGTCATCTTCCTACCATTTTCCCAAATGACACTAACACTCCCAATTCCATCTACATGTTAAATATTTAGACAGATGATGCACTCTCAATATCCAAGAGAGCACATGCCATTGCTCTAACAGAGCTCAGTGTGCGATTTCCCACTGTGTGCAATGCACAACTGGACACACCCAAGAACATTTTATAGTCTGACCTTTAAAATAGTTGTCCGCTGGTAGTTTGAGTTATTTCTTGACATGCGATATGCAGCATTAACCTGATCCGTTCTAACAACGTACTTGTGTAGCTCAGTCATGCTCAATTATGGCATCATGATAGCTCGTCAGCAGAATTTTGATTCAATTACATAATCATATCATGGAAACCATGGTGACGGTTTCATCATTTATTAGGTGAAACACATTACAATGACTTGTTGTTAGAGGTTTACCGTTGTTAGTCTATGTAACATTTATCCCTGTGCTGTCCGCTCTGATACTGCATCTCATCTTATCCACTCTGCTATTTTACACTTTACTCTTCTCAGAGCTGCTCTGGAACAAACAGGAAAAGAAACCTAAAACTGTTTCTGAACGAACTAAGAAACATGACACAACAGTGCCATTTCTAACCACCAGTTTCAGGCCCTGCCTTCCAGAGACCGTCTCCAGAGGCCATCAGCCAACCACAAGGCCTAATGGAAAAGTCCCTTAATTCCTTTGAATGAAAGTTAATCCCTTTCCCAGCCGCTCAAAAACAGACAGTAAAGCAAATAATTGAGGGTTAACTTCTAAGCATCACAGATATATTTGACCTGAACCTGTAGATCTATATAACACATATTGATTTAAATTCACTAGAAATGATAGATTAGGTGATACAGAAATATTCTTTTTTTTCACAAGTTGCCCAACAGGTGAGGAACATAGTGTTTCCTAAGCAAGCTTATGAATTCATTAGCATTAAATGAAAATTAATGGACGCTTTCTCCACAAACCTGTTCCATGATCACCAATACAGTTAATCAGTTGGAAAACAATGCAAAAAGCAAAGACAAGTGTGGTGCATCCTGCAAAGTATGCAAAAATTAATTCCATGATGAAAAAAAAAAAAAGTAAAAATTGAAAGAGTGCACCACTTACGTCAGCTCCTGTGTTGATGCTGCTTCCAAAAACAAAATGTCCATGGAGTAACTGGTTTACAACTAGAAGACCGTACTGATTAACCATAAAACAAACAGAGCCAAACATACAGGGCACCTGCGCCCTTTGATGTGAACTGGGCAAATTTCCTCAGATTTCAAAAACAAAGTATTCCTGCCCCGCAAAATAAAATTAAATCCTTTTAACTCCAGAGTTTTCTTTTTGCTTCTCAGCTCTAGCAATCACTCTGTCCTCCTGCTACAGTTCGGTATAACACATAGCAGTAATTCAAATGATCTACCTGTTCTTCCAGCAGCGGCTAAAGCTTTTAAAAAGCCAAGCAACTTAAAGTAGAAGGCCCCTGTTAACCCACCACCCTCCAAGGAAGCTAACGAGAGATATTAGCGCTGCACTCTGTTGCCTGGAATTAAGAGGATGTAGCCAACAATATTCCCCTTTCAGAGATAATCAGCACTACCCTGATCAGCTAACTTGACTCACATGGCTCCTATGAGAGGCTGGGAGAGGCAGAACCATGTGGAGGCAAACATGATTCACAGACTCTCATTGTACGTATTCTGATGAAATGGCTTTTTCCTGTGTGGCTATGCGACGTGACTGTTTACACACAGCAAACCTTTCACCACCTTTCAACACACAGATAACTAAATGAATAAAACTAATTTTTTAGTTTTATGTGGTCACAACCATCAGGCATTTCTAATCGATTAAATCTGTTCAAACACAGCGTATTCAGCTGACACGTTACCCAATCGGCTCGTGTATTCGAAGAATTAAACAATTTATGAGCGCAGATCCTGTCATTGGACATGAGCTGTAAGTTTGAAAGAAACTGGGGCAATATGTAAATGTACAATTATAAAAAATGCTGATACCTTCCCCAAAGAATCTGCCTCTCTTCCCAGGAAGGTTGTTGCTTGTTTGTCAAATGTGTGACCCACTGCACTCTGGAGCCACAAATACTTATATACTCCGTTGTGATAATGGCCTATTGGACCCCATACTTCACCATTTTTTTTTCTTGTTAATACAGTTTAAAATTGAAGAAATGACTGATTATACAGCATTAAATTACACTTTTTACATATTGAGGGAGCTAATTACTTGATATTAAGGCAGAACCCTTTGAGGCTATTATAGATCTGAATGTACAAACTTAATTTTACCATTTTCTTGGTCTTCGGTCTAGTTTAACTTAAAAATCTAATTTGATTTCATGTCAGATGTCTCTCAAATGGTTTTCCTCAGTTGACACAGGCTGACTTCTCCTCCACAAAAAACACACCATGAAAGTTTTCATGATTACTTTTTTTTTTTCTTTAAAAACATGATGCCCTAATTAAAAGTAGAAAATGCAGTCAAGTCAAGTGCTCTAAAATCTACCTAAACAAAAGCTGCTCTCTACATTGCGGTCTGTCCACAAACAAGTTTCTTTCAGTTGAAATGCAGGCGAGGTTTATTACCAGGGAATGCGGGTAAACAAGTGCAATGTCATTGTTGCCTAATGTGTGCTGACAGTGTATCTCAGGTATTCCCCAAGAATTCAGGAGTTTTATTTCAGCAGCAGCAGCTTTTCCAACATTGTTTCAAGCCCAAATTTACTTTAAATGATAAGAGAGTCCCCAGCACAGTTATAAAAAAAAAAAAAACTAACAAAAAGTGGAATTATGAATGAGTTCAACTTTGTAAATATAATGCTGTAGTCTTCGCAATAGAAAATCTACATCGATAAAACTAGGTGGCATGTGCTCTAAGACTGGCTTATATCTAAAAAGAATAGTGTTGGATTCACAACTGCAACAAATATATAAATATTCTACAACATTCACTATTCACGATGTCAAGCTTTATTATGTGTACACAAAGACAAACTGGGATATGCACAAGAACACGGTGCACACAGTGCGCGTGTGTGCTGCAACTTTCCCTCTGAGAGGAGTTTTTACAGACTTTACACTGCCTGGTGGGCTGTTTGATGCAAAATTGTCCAAATCCAAATTACTCACACTCTTTCTTCCATTTCATGTTGTCAACATCTGATGTTTCACTGTTAAAGCTCACATATGAGTGTCTCATAAAACTGTGATAGCTCACCACAAACGATGTTAAGAGCTGCTTGTGAGGGAGCAAATGGAAGCACATTTAAATACAGCCGAGCCCTTATGGTAATGTTTCAGTCGACAACTAGCAGACTTGATGAAAACGGGCAGAAATCAGCTTTTCCTGCTTGTGATATGCAAATAAAACAGGATAGGCTTGTTATTTTGAATGGCAGTTGCCTTTAGATCAACTAGTTAATTAAAGCACTTTCAGTTACCTGCATTATTTAGCCTTTTCAGACATTGCCAGATTTAACAGTCTGTTATGCTGACAGTATTCTGTCATTAGATGCCATGTCTGTGTATTTTGCTTTGGCTTCCTGCAAACATGTCCACAGCGTTCATGCAACACATGTCGTAACACAACATTATTTGTGCAATATTGTGAATTGTGTGCGAGTTCCCTACCTTCACACATGTGCCGAAGTCAGAGAAGACTTGCCATTACAGCTTAAGAAGCTTAACAAGCTCTAGTTAAGTATTCAACTGTAGCTTGTAACTGTGGAAGCTTTAAAGTCTGAGCTGAAGTTCAAAATGTAATCTGCTGTGACATCCTGATACAGATCATCTATACGACTGTGAACTATTTATCATCACTAAGCAGTAAACTAGCAGCTGTTTTTTCAAGCACTTAAATGTGCATATCTCTCACTTAAAAATGTGCAAGAAATAAATTGTTGTCTAACGCTGCAGGTAATACATCTAGAATTACCTGGAAGCAGCAAACCTACATCAGCTCCCCTCGAAGTCAAAAACTGCAATATTTACTTAAATCCAGTAAATATTTGTATTTGTTAAATGCTCAAAAAAATATGTTTTTTTATACTTAAGATTAGGGCTGTGCGATATGACCAAAATCTCATATCCCGATATAAGATATTTATCATCCTGACAACGATATAAATCACAATAATGGAATATTTTCTGTAAATTCTGTGAATCTCAGGCAGCTCGACTTACGTGAAGTGTTTCCAGCGGGGTGTCCTTTACCTGGAGTCGAGTGTTTTAACCGATGCATGAAACTATTCATTTTCAGACATAAGTTGTAATGGCCGCCATTTTCTTTCAAAGTTTGAGTCTAACGTTTAGTTTTTTAGCACCTGGCGGCTCTTTTTTGCTTCTCATCCGTAAACTCTCTGCATACTCTTTCACGTGATTCACTTTATTTTGAAAAGGCTCAACAGGATCTTGAGCTTTATTGTGAAAGTGTTACATTAAAAAGAAACAAGCAGACAGCGGGGCCACGCAATGGTTTTACCATCATTGTTGCTAACGACAAGACGTAAAAACAGGCGCTTGTCCGTCCGTAGTGTTGTTATATTAAATATAAGTGAAAGAGAGAACTTTTGGAAATTAATATAGCCACTACAGTGCCCATCAAAAAAATGAAAAAAATATTGCTGTAAACGGTTTATTTTACGTTACCGTGAAACAAACCATAGCGTAATAGGAAACGATAGACGTTTCTATATCGTCATCCGATATATCGTCGTTATATCGAACAGCCCTACTTTAGATGCACCCCCAGGATTGAAGCAGTGATGTTCAAGCTCTGTCCTGTTTGCACAAAGAAATCCTGTTGGCATATCTAACCATTTTTTCAGCCGCAGCTCAGATCAGTCCTTGTTTAATAATATCTTCTTTTTTTATTATTATTATTATTATTATTATTCACAGGTTTTACTTTATACACACACACACACACACAATCTGGTGCATGCCTGTTATACTTTTATGTACAGCCAGGCATCAAGAGCCTCTACACAGTATTAAATGTCCATGTGTGCATTTACCCGATATATCTCCTCCAAAAGCAGTTTTGCGCAATTTCTGCCAAGGTCTTCTGGCAGTATGGGGTCTCCCTGCCCCTGTGGCGTGGATAACATCTCTGCACTAAGGAAGTAGCCGTTGAGTGTCTCTGCTACCAGTGTCAGACCAAAGCCTGGAGACCTGGGGGGTTGACCAAGTACAATGATTTAGTCCGTTTCCACAAATAAGGGTTGAGAATTAAAAACACATAGAAAACCCATGTAAAGCTTAGCAGCTTATAAATGTAGGCAAAGATACCCACTTGCCAGAGTTGGCTCCTTTCATGTGGTCAGTATAGATATAGATATCTGGAAGAAACTGGTTGAGGATGCCTCTGGCTGACTCCACAATCCTATTGCCCATCTGAGGAGAAACTCGCACTGAATATCTGTGTTTGAAATGTCAAGGACATGCCATTCAAAAGTGTGTGTTTGTGTTCCCACTTTGTGATGCAGAAATTATATCAAAATCAAGAGGCAACGAGCTAGTATTTAGTAACAAGTTCAAAATCATGATGGCTTCCTGCAACTCATATTACCAGTTATGTGTAAACTTCATCAGCAACATTGTGCTCATTTATAAATAGAAACTGAGCTAAAGTTTAAGCAAATGATTCATGAATTGATTCAACATGAGCTACTCTGGCCTTCTGTTCTGGGTTTTGTTTTTTTTTTAATATTAATAACACATCAGTTGTGCCATGTTGATGTAATTGTAACTAGATCGGACTTATAATTGTACAGAACTGATCTCTTTATTATTACAAAAAAAATATGACTCATCAAACTAAAATGAGCACATAAAAATTACCAGGGCTAAAATGTAAAGAGGCGTTTCTGTATTTCGATCACTTTCATTTTGCTTAAGGTGAAATAAAGTGCAAGTCTAAAAAGGATACGCCACTCCCCTGATCCTCTTGATCTTGCCAGGGTCAGTCAGTTGGACGGGTCTGACGGTTTTGCGGACAGGACATGTAAACACTACTTCTCCACCCCCACCAGGCGCCATTCCTCTCTTCACCACCTGAGGGTGTAACACAAGAGACAGATTAAGATATAAGATGACATGCATGGCTACCTTATCCATCCCTGGGTTTGACTGCATCTCTACAAAAACAGAATACCATGAGGTCCTCACCTTGATGTCAAAGCCCTCTCCGTCGATCCCAAACTTCTTCATCACTGGGAGGGCTGTGGACTTCAGCAGATCGACCTGGCAAGGAACAGTGAGATTGAATCCTGACGCACACCCTTGTGCCTGCAGAGAGTTAAAAACTACCTTCCAAAACCCTAGAATAAACCCAGTCTCATCACAACAACAGGCAGACGCTGTTCAGTTTCCATGACAACACCTCTCTCCAATGTCCTCAATTCATACTTCGCAAGGCTTCCTTTTTTGTATGATATGTTGACAATATCTAATTTGAAACAATGCACCTTGAAGAAAAGGGCTGAAGAGAACAATACAGAGACTGGCTTGTGTGCAAAGGATGTGGCAAAAAAAGGGTGTAAAAGGGGAAACCAGAGAGCAGATGCATGTTACACAACTGCCTCAAGTCAACACATGAGTGTCTAAATTATTACAAAAACATGAACCCCAGTGACATCAACTTCTGAAAATATGTGTACACAAACTGTGCGCACACCAATTCTTAAGTGAAACACTGTTGATCTTAACTGACGTATAACGTGCTCATCATCAAGTGTGCACTAGAGGGCAGTGTCCATATGGAAATGGGAGGTGTGTACTCCACCACAAAACACGCAGTTCATTTCTTTGCAGATGCACGGCTCAGCTCCACCCAGTGCGATCATGAGGTGGATGAGTTGCAACTAAATCAGCAGAGAAAAATGCAGAACAAAAGTTGGATGGTGAACATATTTATGAGCTTACCGTTGGGTCAGTGAGGTCATTGGTAACTCCCCTCAGAGTGGCCTTCAGAGGGGACTTCATGAAAGGACCCAGCATGAGGAGGGCCTCCAGATAGTACCCAATTGAGCGCTGCGGGTTACAGTCATGTTCTACAGTGCCTCCATACAACAACCCAGGCTGGTAAACTAAAACGGTACCTAAGAAAGACAGTGAATGGCAATATTTGCTAAAGTACAAATTTATACAGCACATTTTATTGCACATAAAGCTAATATACCTAACATATAAACCTCCAGGTTTAAGTCTACAAAGCCTAAAGGAGGCAAAAGTAACAAAGGAAAAAATACAGCTTAACCTACACAGTGAAGCACACACAAATTATTAAGTGTAATCCATTTTACATCCAGATATATGCTGTATTAAAATAACATACAACATACTGTACATATAAAACAAAAGCAATAAATACTTTATTTGGAAAAATACGGAACTACGACGAAATATGCATAAGATTATGCATAAGACTTTTATTAGTTACAAATCAATAATTATGAGTCAATTTAAGACATTATTTAAACCTTGCTACAGGCCCACAACTTCACTATTGGAGCATCCTTACTGCTTAAAGCTTTAAATAATTTCTACCTTTGGATTGCGAGCTTAAAGAGAGGCATAAATGACAAATATTATGGGAGAAGACTGTGTATATTAAATGCAAAAGTTCATCATGGAGTAAAACATAATAAAACAAAAAAATCTTAATTTTGATCATGCGTCAAAGTTGTCGATGAGTTGGTGAAATCTCCCCTCCGTTGCACCTTCACAGTAAACAGTCATTACTGTGCATAAAATACAGTCTGTGACAAAGGCAACACCGAAATCACACCCTCGCTGTAACACTCACCCGTTTGGTTAATCTCTATCGTGGAGCCATTGGTCAACTTGTCCAACAGTCTGATAAAATTGGCCTCAAAATCTGGAGAAGACAGAATTTATATGTAGAGACTGGAAAAAAATGTCACATGGTAATTTATTTTTTAATTTGTCTGGCACTCAAAAACAATCCACCCACAGTGTGAACTTTATTCTGACACACCAAGACACCTCAAACAACTCAAAAAACTGCCAAATCACTGCTTCGACGCCCCTTGACACGCTTATCGAAGACACAACTTCATAAGGCAAATGTACGACCACACTCCTGTCACTATCAAACTACTGTCCCATCATTTTCCCTCCTCTGACGCCCAGCGACTGAACACACTCCCAACTGCGTAACAGCTAGCCAGTTAGCCAGGGAGCTAACTGCGACGCCACATGCGGAGCGAATCTGTTAAAAACTCACCCCTGAGTCCCGGCTCGTCATCTTTAGACCTGATGTTTTTTATCTTAACGCGCTTCCCGCTGAGTGCGGACAAAACCAGACGCTGTCGGAGAAAATTGCAGCCTTCGTAGGTGAGTCCGTGGCTTGCCATGTTATTGTTGTTTGTGCTTGGCGTCAGTAAAATCCACGTGTGTTTGTCCAGGAAGACGTTACTGGGAGGGGGAGATTACGGCAAGACAGTAGGGTCAAAATAATGGTTTCTACGGCTGCGTTGCCACACTACTGTTACTAGATGGCACACTGTAACCACTGACGAACGCTAGGTGGGCGTGGCTAAATGACGCACAAATTAAAGGCACAAATCTCATAAAAAGTGTAAACAAACAGCAAAAATACGAATTTCTGGTTTGGCCTACAGTCTTTCTTTAATAAACAGAAATTAAACAAAATTAAATTACGATAGCATTTTCGAAATTATTTTTCGTTAACAGACAACAAAGTAAGGAAAACAACCAGTCGTACCATTTCTGCTAATATAATTTAATTATTTGAAAAGTCCCACGTTATTTTTTTTTAAAGATTAGTGTGAGGAAGCAAACGAGTCGTCGTCCAACCTAGCGTGCCTGGGCTGCCAGCTAGCCAATCCCCTACACAAGGGATCGGCTCATACAGGATTAAACACCGCCACCTTGCCAGCAAGCTATTTATTCGACCAGTAGACAAATTATATAACGTGTTATACAATAAATACATGTCCGGTAAAGCGCAGTGTTTAAATGGGGGGTGGGGGTAAGTTTCTCAGCACGCAGGAGAAAGGAGCTCATTTTGCTCGGTGTCCGTCGTCTGAGGGGTGCATCATCTAACCTCCTCTCTCTGGCTGGCCCTGAGCCCGCTGATTGTAGTTCTCATCATCCTTCTCCTCCTCCTCTTTGTGCAAGCGCTGCGCAACATAAAAAGTCCACCGAGTTCAAACTAGCTGCTTAAGACGCGCCCACTCTTTCTTGCGTTGTGCAGTTTTGCAAGGAGAAGGGAGAGTGGATCTGCTCTGCGTTTCATGAGAAGGGAACACTTGTTGTTACTCGATAAAAGTCAGTTCAAACTCGCTTGGACATGGTGCTGCCAAGAGTTATCCGTGCTGTCATCATGGGACCCCCGGGGTCGGGGAAAGGAACGGTGTCTGGGCGCATTACCAAAACTTTTGGACTGAAGCACATTTCCAGTGGGGACATTTTGAGAGCCAACATAAACGCGCAGACCGGTAAGATAGTTTTAGCTCGAGAGGGAGGACACGCTAAGGCATTGCAAAAGCTTTCAGGAGTTTACGTGTCAAACTGAAAGATTTAACTTAGTATTTATCAAGCTTATTTCGCTTAAAGCCACAGCTGGTCGTTACGCACAAAGTGCGAACTTAAAAACGAAACAAGGCAGCTTTTCTGCAATATTCTGATAAGAGTCCACGCCTACAACAGTGTGATTTTTATCTGTCTGTGAAATACTAAACATAGGATACAATTTAAACATGTTGTGTCTTCTCTAATCAAGGTCAGCGTTGTCAGGTTTATACTGCAAACATTTGCGCCAGAGTTACCTGGACCTTGGAGGAAGGCCCGCTACTGCTCAATATCACCTTGGATGTGGCTGAGAGCTGTAAAGATAAGATAGCCGTGAACTTTTGCTTCATGAAAGGAGGAGTTACACATTTGAAGGGAAAAAAAAAGGTCTGTTTTTACAGCTGCATGAAGAGAATCCCATGTTGGTTGATTTGGAGTGTGCGATGTGTAATCGTGCTTTAACCGTTAGTTATACTGGGAAAGCCTAAAACATACAGAGTGCAGACGTGCAGGCTTAACTTAATTCACTTGAGCATCTGCCAATCAAAGCAGTTTTTATGCAGTGTGACTGCTCGCATTTTTAAAAGTCAGACTTTTTATTTGATCAAGCGATCCCCCAACGCATTCTGCTTCTTCATTAAATCCGCTTAGAATAAAGAGGCTTGTCAGGAAATTCCTTTCCTCTGATGGACTCTGGCCAATTAAAGTGGAAGTAATAGAAAAAAGGCTTTCGCTTTAACCTCTTCAATTTGTATTATACACTATACCACTTTTTGCATATTAAGTGTAAATATGCTATGGTATTTGCATCATTTTATGTTTTTTACCTTGTAATTCAGCATAGCTTGTCTTTGTACATCTAACATCTGTGTGTCACTGAGTAGCTACACACACTGTTTATAATGATGGAGACACTGCAAACACTGGAAGTGTTAGAATAGCTGAAACATAAAACAGGTTTTCTGGTGTAGATGCATGTTATTAGGCTTCTTTGTCAGGCACATGCAGCCAAATGTTGATGTGGTATCCGTGTTGGCTTTATGAAGTATGGATTAAAAATTGAGGCACGAAGGGAAAATTGTACATTTTCTAACACAAACATTCTTCCTTTCTCTGTCTCATGTGTTGTTTGTTTTTTGTTTTCCTCTCCTGTTTGTTTCAGAGCTGGGGCTGCTAATGAAGTCCTGTATTGATCAGGGTCAGCTGGTACCTGATGACGTCATGTCTCGTCTCATCCTGAATGACCTGAGGGCAATAGATGGCGGCAGCTGGCTGCTCGATGGTAAGTTTTCACAACTTTGCATCAGCACTCGGTTCATCTGGTAAAATGAGTGGTAGGCGATCATATTATCAGCATTTCTAGTTAGGAATTGTTGAATTTGTTCTATAAAAAAATAGATGTAACACTGAAGGAAAGACTTAGACTTTAATTAAATTACTGGCATTGATCGCACCAACCTTGATTCCTTTTTTGCTTTGCCTAGATTTCCTCTGTCTCTTTCACCAGGTTTTCCTCGTACAGTGTCCCAAGCAGAAGCTCTGGATGTTGTCTACACCTTGGACACAGTTATTAACCTCAATGTACCTTTCCAGACCATCAAGCAAAGGTTGACTTCACGTTGGACTCACCTTCCGAGTGGCAGAGTATACAACACAGATTTCAACCCGCCTAAAGTCCCTGTAAATATCCCTTTCCTATCACTCCCTGATTTAGTTTCTATTAGATGTTTTATACCGTATTTAGCCCAGCTTTGCACACATAATTGCAAAAATCTTAAGTTTCAGATAGTCGGACCAATTTAAGTTTTATTATGGTAAATGACCTGTATTTATATAGCGCTTTACTAGTCCCTAAGGACCCCAAAGCGCTTTACATATCCAGTCATCCACCCATTCACACACTGGTGATGGCAAGCTACATTGTAGCCACAGCCACCCTGGGGCGCACTGACAGAGGCGAGGCTGCCGGACACAGGTGCCACCAGGCCTTCTGACCACCACCAGTAGGCAACGGGTGAAGCGTCTTGCCCAAGGACACAACGACCAAGACTGTCCAAGCCGGGGCTCGAACCGGCAACCTTCCGATTACAAGGCGAACTCCCAACTCTTGAGCCACGATCGCCCCATTATTACTACCGTAATGCAGCATTTCATAAAAATAAACAGACATGGTGTTAGTGATGTCTGGGGCTGTAACTGATAGAACCATGAATTGAACGTCTGCCCATCAGTTTGTGAAACTCAAGCGCACTTGGGTTATGCAGCATGACAATGATTCAAAACGCACCAGCAACTCCACCTGTGAATGTCTATCACTGTACCAAAAAATAAAAGGTTTTGGAGCAGCCCAGTCAAAGTCTAGATTTGAATCCGATTGAGATGTCTTGGCATGACCTTAAACAGGCCATTCATGCCCAAACCCTCCAATGTGACTGAATTAAAGCAATTCTGCTAAGAACAGTGAGCCACAGTGATGTGAAAGACTTGTTACCGGCCATTGTGAAAGCTTGATTGCTGCCAAGTTATTGGGTTTTTGGGGAAGCTTTCACTTTTTCGCACAGGGCCAGGTACGTTTGGATAGCTTTTTTCTTTTCCTTAATGACAGAAGTAATCATTTAAAAACTGCATTTTGTATTTACTCACATTATCTTTGTTTAATATTAAAATTTAGTTGACGATCTGGACCACATAGTGATGCGAACAGGACATGAGGCCATTCAGGTTTCTCAAATTTTCATGAATGTATATATTTGCTCAATAAAGATGTGGAAATTCAGAGTAAAGGATACCAGATTACAGGAAAAACTCCAGTATAAATCTTAGTAAGGTATTTGGCCACCACATGCTACCAGAATGACTTCAGCATGTCTTTGGAAATATGCTGGAAGGATGAATACCAATCTTCCAAGAGATATTCCCTCACTTTGCATATTTGGTAACTCTCCTAAGAGTAATGGTAAACACACTGAGAGCCTTTAATATAATACTTACTCTCTCATGTCAGATTTCCGAGTTTAACTTACTGCCTCAATCAACTGGAATTGCTTGAGGCAGCTAATTCTTTCACCATGTAAATCATTAATTTCTTGCAGAATTGTGGACAGCATGTTTACAGTGCTCCCTCTTGACCTCAGACGTACCCTTCTGGGACTGTGTCTGCTGTCTGAGTAAACTAAAGACACTGTCATATTCCTGGAACTGTCCGAGCCCTTTTTATTAGTCTACCCTCCTGAAATGTATAACAGGGTGACTGATCCTATAATGGACGCAGCTGGTAAAAGTTGATGTTTAGATGGTGTCATGGAGCAGAGGTGTTGAATATATCTAGAGTCCTCTCAATCCTCCGACGGTCATAAAATATTGTAAAGAGTTTGGAAGTGTAACCGATCAAAAAAAAAGTGTGCTGTTAAAATAAAAACTAATTGCATTAATACACTTTAATCAAAAAAATCATGTTGAAGGTCAAATTGTACAGGTTCATTAGCAACAAATGTCTGTCTGAAATGAGAATGAAATTCAGAAATTCAAGTTCCTAATAGAACATCAACTACTTCTTAACAAATAAACAACATTTATCCAGATAAATGTCAACCTTTCAGTTCCAGAGAAATGTGAGATGAATAGTTTTAGTTCAGTTGAGGATATTTTATATATGTGAAGGGTTGTTTTTGTTTCCTTTTTAGTTCACAGGTAGAAGATGAAGGGTAACTAAACATTAACCTAAGGCAGGAGATTATAAAAAGCCTTGAGAGTTGCAAGAAAAGAGTGTGAGAGAAACGTAACCTTTGTAAGCCCCACAGAAACGGACAGGTTGCATATCTGAGCACGTCAAATGGGTAGATTTGGGGCGCTGGTCAAGTTCACTGGGTAGAGCTGAGACACAGCGTCTGCCTTTCACACTATTATTATCATTCCTGACTAATAGCTTGTGGTTCACGTTTTTGTAAATCTGTGTTTTTAGTAGAAGTCGCTGTAGCTCAAAGCCTCGCAGTGCTTTCAGCACAGATGCAGACTTGTTTACACTAGCCACCTTCTAGTAATGCTCCCAGATCACTGCAAGGGGGGAAAAAAAGAATCCTGTGAGGTTTTGGAAAGTAAAGAAGCCAGCCTGCAGCAATCTTTGTAGCTTTCAAATTCGTAAAGTCAGAAATGTGCTTGGCAACATGGGAAATGAACTGAAGGCAGCCCCTTGACACTGATGTCTCTGTCACGTTTCATTCAACACTGATCAAACCCTACAAACGGTTGTGGATTAGTAAGATGATTTCTACTCTGTTCCAACATGTCTCATATTTTTTATGTTCCAACATTTATTGCCTAATATATCTCATTATTAAAGAGCCAGTATGTAAAAGAAGTAACTAAAACCCTCCTTTGCAGCACATAGTAAACATGCACAAAAGATCAGCATTAAGACAGATTTCTTTTATCTCTGCAGGGCTTTGATGATGACACAGGGGAGCCTCTTTTCCAGAGGGACGATGACAAACCAGAGACGGTGACACGGCGATTGAAGTCTTACGAAACCCAGACGGAGCCCGTCTTAGAATACTACAGGTAGAGCACCGCAGATACCTTAAAACTTAGTGCCAGCAGTATATGCAAAAATCTCTCTAATACTCACCAAGGGTCCAGCTAAAAGTCAAAAATATTGAACCATGACCTTTTCATCCCTGCGTATTCTTCAAAGCTGTTTGCATGACTGAAGAAAATGCATAAGAACCACATTCCAGCAGCCCTAGCCAACACTGCATCGCATTTTCTCTTTATTAAATCAGGTGACAGATGTATAAATATTTATCTTGAAAGCTTAAAACACAGGCAGGAAAATTCATGGATCTTATGTTCTGTTTCTGGGCCAGGAAAATGTATGACTGTTTCCTTAAACCACAGAGATGCTTTTATCCAGTGTCCCACTTTCCACTATAACCACATTGCCTAAAAGTCTGTCATTTGCAGGAAGTACAGATAATAACAGACTGAGAATAGAAGAAGATGCAGATTTAATGTTTAAAATAACTTGTTCTGAAGTTTAGGAGCATTGCCAGCTGATTAATAGATGTACATGGATTTCCAAGTTCAAATGCTGTTATTGAAATCTGATTTGTTTTGTTTGTTTTTACCCTCCAGGAGTAAAGGTGTGCTAGAGACCTTCTCTGGGACAGAAACCAATAAGATATGGCCACACGTTGAAGTTTTCCTTCAGAGAAAATTGTCTTCAATCAATCAAAAAGTTGAATAGAAAGCCTGAGAAGAGTTTATCGACAGAAACCACTGTGTGCATTGTCCAGTCAAAATGCCACTTTTGCATTAAACAAAGGGAGTAAAATATTCTGAATGTTTTAAAACAGGGATAACACTCATCTTACGTGTACAGGAGTACACGGCAGTAAAATGGCACTTAATACAAAACATAAGCTTATAGTAGTCATTTTTCCACAATGTTGACATTGGTTTTTGAACGTCTCAGGTTGTGTGCAAAATCTTTTAAACAGTAGTTGTTAGACTTTGCACAGATTGCCTCTTCACTCCATAGTGTGCCTTTTTATGAAGTAAGCAGAAAACTGAGTGACTCCAATATTAAGGTTATTAACAGTAAGTGAAGGCTGCGTTTGCAGAGTATAACAGCTTGACGTGTGCCGGTGAATGCAGCCAGTTTTTAAGGAAAGTGTAAAGTCTTTTCTAATTATAATCATTACTTCCTTTCTTGTTTGATTCTGATGAATAAGAATGGGCACACACTACAAGACTGACTTGTTGTTTTGTTTTTTATTTTTTTGTTTTTTTGGGGGGGGGGGGGGGTTAAACATGAGAAATCCCCTAAAAACAATATGGTGGGCTCTTTATGTTTTTGCTTTAGCATTGCTTTTCCAGAACTGCCTTGCTGGGTTTGTTTTCCATGCACTAGGCAGCTACCCCAAAGGGAAATGTGCCACATTCTACAAATTACTGTAAATTCACTTTTGCACTCAAGTGCCTTTTGCTGCTTTTGACAATAAACGAGGTAGTTAAATGAATGTAAATGCTTTTGATCGTAGTGGACCAGATTAAATGACCAGATCACATTTCTTATGTTATTTCTTTTTAATTAATCAGAAAAAAGCATTATTGTGGAACAGCCTCTTTAGCTAGTCTTAAGTGATGCTCTTAAATTCTGCCAGCTATTCCTTGTTGTCATTGACTGATATTAGCCATTTAATGTGAATGTGACAACTAAAAATATATAATTATACAGTTTGTACAAGGCTTCTGTGCTGCTTCTGTCTTGTTTGGGAGATGTTGCAGTACTTAAGTATCATCTGCTGTGTTGTTGTTTCTTTTCCCTCTTGTTTTTGCACTCTTTTCTTAAAGTTTCTCCGATATTGTTAAAAGCCACAGAAATGCAAACCTACCTTGAACTGTACTGTACAGATCGATGCAGCAAATGTTTCCTGTGCGTATTCCGAAACACTTGAAGATAATGTTTGAAGGCGTATCTCCTTTCATAGGTGACTCACAACTATGTTTATAAATCATAATAAATGTCTTACCTAGATTCCTGGTCATTTTGGGGTTTTTTTATACATACGTCTATAAGACAACACAAAACACGCCATCAAGCACTGTATGCAGACTTTTTCCAAAAACAGTCCTAAATTCATTGATTAGAACACAAGACTAGTCACTTTTCTCCCTCCTTTCTCAATGATTTCAATGCAAACACAAGTTTATAAGTTCCACTGTTTTCATCTCAAAGACATTATTTGTCACTTCCTAGTCTGGTGTAAGTGGGATAATATCTAGAATTTGTAAATTATTTTTAATCAAGCTTGCATCAGACTGTAGTCAGAGCTCCGATATGCAACGCTGTCACTAAGTGTTCAGTTTTGGAGCAGCCTATATCTAACTGAGATGCTTTGGCAAGGGTAGTTTTCCCTTTCACGCGTTTTATGATTTCTCCCATTCTTCTACAAGTCTGCCTTTATCGTGTCATTGATCTGTGATGTGCCAGGTGTTCACTTCTGCAGACTAGTTGAATCGCTTGTAAGGTTCTCAGTTTTTCTATTTTCTTGTTTTCGTGTTGATAGGAAGACATTCAATATATAAATGTAAACTTTTCCCAACTCTTCCTGTGACTTCATTTATCTTGTGTCTCATTTTGTAATATTTAAGAAATATTCTCCAAGCTGCAAGTTCATTTTAAAGCTTCAAAGGTATGTATAAAACAAAAGGATGTAAGGTTGTTACCAGCTCATATCTTAGTACTTGTCCCTTCCCTCCAACTCTTTAAAAAAAAAAGTTTCTGACAAATTCTGAAGACCAACTTTGTCCAAAGGCTTTTATTTGCAGAATTGTCAACTAGTTTTATGTCTGCTATCATGGCTTGTACATGGGGTCCTACAGTTTTCCTGTCCTCTCTGTAAATTGTAGACTGCGTATACAAAAAAAGAGGCCTTCATTATGTTGCACAGTAGGAGACCTTTAAATTAGGTCAAGCCAAGCCTCCTACCAGTTATTGTTCTCAATGATTTTGCTCCTAAATAACTAAAAAGAACAATGAATGTGGAAAGTCAAACCCCGGCATCGACAGTACTCACTGTGCAACTTGTCTGTCGGGTTGGCAAGAAATTTGGCTGTGCTATGCTAACAGCAGTCAGTATTATGATGAGCTTCTCGCCTGCAGCAAGACGAGCAAGGCACAGTTGTCTGGCAAGCACACGTCTTTCCACTCAAACCTCCTCTTTCTTTCAGTCGTCCTTGTAAATGGTAAATGGCCTGTATTTGTATAGCCTTGTCTTCAACCACAACTCCAGAACTGACTGTCTAAATATTTACTGGACTTCACAAAGCTCCCTCTTATAAAATTTGATTTTACATATATATTAGTACTCCTCAAGACCTGACAACAAACTATGATGTGCAAACTTAGTGGAGCTTCGCTGTAAGGACTTAACCACTGTTTTCGACTGTAGGTCCCAAAAGACATTAAGTACTGTGTTTATATATTTGAAGTTGTTTTTTTTCCTCTGTAGGACAAGTCAGTGTAAATGTGATGGCAGCTAGTGACTAAACTCACAGCTCACTGTAACCTGGGAAGTCGACACACCAGTGGCCACAGGCTGAGTTCAGCAAGCCTTAGCCAATTATTTTTCGTAGTTAAATATTTTATTTTGCTCCACAAAGACTACTTATGTATGAATGTGAGAGTGAATGAATAGTGGTATTGTAAAGCGCTTTGGGTGCCTTGAAAAGCGCTATATAAATCCAATCCATTATTATTATTATTATTATGTCCACATCTAACCTCACTGCTGAGAACATATATATTTATTAACAGCACTGAGTGTGTGTATGTTACTTAATATACTTAAAAAAAGACTACTTTTTAGGGTGGGGGTGGGAGCGATCATTAATAAATGACAACGATAGCTGTGAAGCAGAATCATCAATGCATCATGAAGCAGCTCCAAGTCTGAACTGTATTTTATACACTTGATATTTCTACATCCACACACTGCAGCAAATGTCTTACTGAGCAAATGTCTACAATGTTTATGTTTTGTTAAATAATGAAAAGCATTGTGAAAGAAAGTTGAAACTTAAACAAACAAAAAAACGAATACAAAAGCAAAAACAAAATGTCACGCAATTCATAAAAACGCATTCATAATTTCTAATCTGTTTCTTGCTGACCAAGAACAGAAAGGTGATATACATTTAGAACGCAGGATGAGACAAAATTACAAAGCAAAAGCTTTCAACACCCCACCCCTTTGTATTCGTCCGTTTTACAAAAGAAACATAAAGTGCAGGACACATTCAGATGCAGAGAGCTCCTTTCTGCAAACACACATACAGTGAAAAGTCTTTTTTTGAGAGCTCAGCCCTTTTTCGCACATCCTCAACACAGGCATCTTTCCTTCAGCTCTGGTGTCGATCATCCCAGAGCGAAGAACTTCAACCAACTCAGCACAGACAAAAGTCTGTACAAAGCACTTATGAAAGGAAACAGTTGGTTGCAACTTGGTTTCAGGAAACGAGTACAGATGCCAGGCTGGTGAAGAAAGCATAGTTATTCTCTGGCGCATCACCGAAGCAGACACAAATAAAATGCACAAAACAAATGTAAAAAGATTTTGGTAGGATTTGAAGTGTTTGGGTTGAAATTCAGTCTCTGATTACATGAGAGCAAGACAAAGGAGCGAAACTCAGCTGACGATTAGTTACCGAGTAATGTAGTGTCCTCTTTACGTCTCACGTCACGATCCGCACAATAACCGGTTGTGGTTAATTGACAATTACACTCAACACCAAAACCGGGCTGATTATGCCTTTCTAAAAAAGACAGCATTGTAATATTATATTATTTGCATCAAAAGCTGAGTGCTTTATTATCACAGAATTATTATACTGACTCACATACTATAAAGCATGCTATTTTACTCAAAATTCAACTTAAATTAATCACCACCTGTCGTCCTGAGACTCTTATTTTTGTCACAGGAAGTCCCAAAGCTGTTAAGTGCACAACAAATACTTTTTTGTGAATACACAGTATATAGTCAGTTGTAATTTAACATCTGGTGAGCTTGTATTACGGCTCAGCGTAGGCATTATGTTGTATTTGACTGATTTTTAATCACTTATCTGCAGTTAATTTATCCACATAACACCTGACTAGCATGGATGTCTCTTAACGGACGAAAGGCTTCCTTTTTTATTTTTACAAACTGTGCTGTGTTTAAGCTTCTCCAGACAACACTAAGGAATACTTCTAGGAAAACAGAACAATTAAACCATCCTCTTTCTCCCATCACATATACTGTTCCGAAGCTATAATGTGCTTTAGTCCTCCGAACCTGTCGCACCACACAGTGTTCAAAGCAAAAGATTTAAGGCCACAATGATTTCCACAGGTATAGTGTAATCGGAGTGTTGTCAGATCACCTGAACCCATGATGTTTTTCATGATTTTCTGTTGTACATGATGTTAGAAATTTGGATGAGCATATTAACCATACCCAAAAGAGGCTCAACTACTCTGAATACTCACATTAGCAAGTTTTCCCCCACTCTTGTCTCTGTTTGATATCAATAAAAGCATTTTTTTCCCTTAACAAGGTTTAGGCATAAGGCTCTAGTTGTGAACACAGAGGCCCCACCCATCTACTATTCAAATTAGGAGCAGCCAATAAGGGCCTTTGTAAGGAGCAGAGCCGAAACCTCCTGCTTCACAAAGGGGACGAAATTAACGGGCTGCATCAAGGCCCAGTTTAACAGTTCAAACAGAGCTGGAAATGAGCTTAACACATCCTCTTGGCCTATTTAAAGCAACGAGACAGACCACTCATGATGGCCTTTCTGGCTCAAAAAGAAGCAATCAGGCAACAAAAGAGCAACTGTATGATAGAAATGAAAACAATTACACCTTAAGCCATCATCCTGAATCATCCATTCTGACTGCTGATTTGGACTGAGTCAGACAACTACCCTGCCACCCACACATACTGCATTGTTCATCCTCTCCCATAATCAGCCTTACAGAACTGAAATTCATGTGCAGTCTCTTTATATGAAGATCAATCTGAAAGGGTCCTACAAGAAGAAACTGACTACAAAAAATAGGAACTTTCAGAGCTTTAACTTGGCTTAGACTTTGAATATGTTGAGTGCTGGTATACCAAAACGTTACATCACACTACAGATTTAGAAATTATTCATATTCACTGTAACTGCTCTTTGCACACTAGCGTAAAGTCAGTAGCTCTGGTTGTATGTTATGCATTGAAAATGTTAAAAATGTAAAATAAAGCTGCATATCTCACAAACTGAAGCCCTATGACACTCTATTGATAACTCAGAAACTCTCCCTCCATTTCAAACATGCTTTGTTCCTAATCACAGGTAGGTTTGTTTTCCTCTTCATGATTAAAATCAAACAATTCAGGTCACACCCGCAAAGCACTCCCCACCTTTTTTTGTTTGTTTGCAGTAGTTACTGTTTACCAGAGCAGCAGCATTGCAGTTACAAGATTTGCAATACTGTTTGGCTCCAACTGAATCTTCTTGTACTTCAGAGGGTGCAAGGACACTAACTTTCATCAGTTACTCTCCTCAGACTTGACATGATTTTTTAAAGAGTGCTCTTTGTGACCCCTGACCTCTGTCATACTTTAAGCAGTGGATTTGCTACCAAAGTGATTTTTATCCAGAGACTTTACTGGTTAAGTATTCATTGTGTTGTCTGGATGAATTCTGTTCTGCTTTTTAGTGAGGATATTTCTCTCTTCTGAGAAAGATATACACCTAGCTTGAAGAATGCAATACCTCCAACTGTAAAAACAACAGTTATGG
Organism: Diplotaxodon limnothrissa; assembly: GCF_057381915.1. Taxonomy (NCBI): domain Eukaryota; kingdom Metazoa; phylum Chordata; class Actinopteri; order Cichliformes; family Cichlidae; genus Diplotaxodon; species Diplotaxodon limnothrissa. Next base: position 42,466,441 of record NC_140602.1, on the reverse strand, counting down.
CACAACATGCATTTAAGCTGGCAAAAGACACTGCAACAAACCCGCTTGCCAGAGGCCAACCACGCCGACATGCTAACAGCCACACAGAGAAACGTTTGCCATTGGCACAAACGTACTTTCTGCAGGCTTTCTACTGAAAACTGTGGCATAAAAGACTGAATGTCTGTTTATTCCTGCACTATGATGTTGTTGTTTTTTTAGCCTGGTCTGCTGTATAAACAACTCGGATCGTTCCTAAACGGAGAGGTTATGATGGTGATATTAGAAAAGCAGGGGGCGGGGCTGAATCCTCTAAGACGTCTCCATCATGCGCATGTCTTCCGTTTCTGTAGTGTCGTCCTTTGTCCACCTCCCTGTGCTTGTCCAAAGTCCAGCTTCTACACAGCGCTTCATAGGAAACTCTGCCACCTGGTGATGAAATGCAAAGACACAAAGAGGTCAACAGAAATCAGAAAACAATCACAGATGAACACGGTCGCGTGCAAATCAAAATTAAAATTAGACTCAAACATAGCTGAGAGATAAGTCTACTGTGGCTTAGTTAAAGGCTCTTTAACTGCAGTTTGAGATTTTAAATATTTATCTTTAATGATTTGTTCTTTATTTTTATCAACACGTTTTGTTCAATTAAAACAAATTAGCATTAAACAAACATGTGTTGTAAGTAATATTCATTATATGGTCAGATTTCAAAATTTAAGTTAAGCTGGTTGTGCTTTTGGATTGTTACAGCTTTTTCTTCTAACAAGACGTTAGAAGAAAAAGCTGTAACAATCCAAAAGCACAACCAGTTTCAGTTTCAACAGGCTGCATCCTCCTAAAGCTTTTTTCCCCTCTTTAGAGTTGAGTTTTGGCAGCCAGTCCAGCTGAGAGGCCAACAGAGGGGCGACAGCACATTCTCTCAGTCTTACAAAAAGGCCTGTTGTACTGCACCCCACACATTTACCCTGTGCTATATCCCCTTTAGCAATTTCTACACTTGGATTACTCTGAATGTTGAAATCGTTTCCACAAGTCCAAATATTTTTACATGTCTGTAATCGGTTTACAATATCAAAGACTTAATTTATGTGAGACACACATCTTTACTGATCTTTTGGTCATACTGTAACACATTTCTTATATAACAGAGCTTCATCTACAGTGCTTCACAAAGACCCCTACACTGCTTTTTCCTTTTCTCTTTTACTCTACAAGTTTCTTCGTTTTCATTTTAAATGGTCATCCCAGGAGTACAATGTCAAAAAAAGGGAGTTTAAAGCCTCCAAGACTCCTACTAATATTACGGTTTTTCCCACACACTGAGTAACCAGCCAACTATGGGAGTGGTCAGGGAGATGGGGTCACACATCAGTGTGATCAGACATTAGATAGACTTGGGAGCTCATAGGTTAAATACTGATGACCAATGTTTGATCAACACAGTGAAACATTTCTATTCTCACATGCACTTCTGTCAGGTGATGTGTGAAATAGTTCAGAGCTACAATCTGTGTCTCATAGCTTAACAGGAATTCACAAGCTCCCCAGCAGAGATGGGAGGATGACCTTCCCTGCCAACACACCTTCACTTATGCCTTTATGGGTAGAGTGAGAAGAAGGAAGCCATGCTCAGACAAAACGCATGACTGAGCACATGAAGCAGGGTGGTGGCAGCATGATGTTAAGGGCCTGCTTCTCAGCAGCAATGACAACCAGAATGCTCAGATCTGACAGAGATAAATGCAGCTAAATAAAATCAGAAACTTGTCCCAAAGCCACCCCATTATTGTGTTTGCCGTTGGCTAGTTGAACTGTCACTGGGTGGTGCACCTGATGCCCCCCCCCCCCAAAAAATAAAAATAAAGACATAATACAAAAATCTATACAGAGATCTGTAGATGTGAGTTTACAGATGTTTCCTACTGAACAGTGAGGATGAGCGAGGGAGAATGGGATAAGTTGCCTAAGGCATGTGTGCAAAGCTTGTAGTGACTTGCTCAAAAAGAAAGCTGTAATTATTACTGCCCAAGAGGGTTTTACAAAAGATGGAAGTAAGATTTAGAATAGTTCTGGAAACACCAGTGAAATATTTCTTTTTTTTTTTTATTTAAATGTCTCTGCTAAAATATACTGCGTTAATTTTAGATTTATATTCCAAATGTGCAAATATTCTTTGTTAATCTATTATAGGCATCTAGTAAACAAACATGCTAATGTATAAGTTTTTAGAGGGAATAATTTATGAAATAGGTATTTTTTTAAAATAAGGGAATATAACTAGAAAAAAATAATTTAATTAAAGTATATTTTAAGGATTTTCTCCCCATTTTTCCATAATTAAAATTGAATCTGAAAACATCCTTTTTTCAAAGTTCTTCTTAATAAGAGCAAACTGGAAAAGTGGACGACAAAAAAAGAAGTGTCTGTTTAAAAGACAAACAAACAAAAAAAATAACCAAATATATATAAATATATATTGTCATATCCTTAAGAAAGCCCTGACAGATGCACGTGGCCCTTCAGCTGATTCACAAATGATCAAGCAGCAATTCTTAAGGAAGGCAAATAGGTAGAAAAGGCTGAGGTATACCAGAGGCTCTGTCATGGTTTGGGCATGCTTTTTGGCCAGTGCTGTTGGAGATCTCGTCAAAATTGATGAAATATTAACACAGAAAAGCATCGTCAGATTTTGATCTATCATGCAGTGTTATCAGGTAAGATTGGCAACTGCTACATTTTTCTGCACATCAGTGAACCTAAACACAGAACCTGGACCTCAGCATTATTGAAGCAGTGTGGGATCATCTTCAGAGAATGGAACAAAAGGAATCCGACATCCAAAGAAGAGCTCTGAATGTCCTCCAAGAAGCCTGGAGAACTATTCCCGAGCGAGTTCAGGCAAACATCGTCTTCAAGCTTGTTTTCACCTTATATACCGAGTTGCCACTTATGTTTGCACATGTTTCAAGAAACCTCTGCACCCATTTTGCATTTTCTTAGCATAATCTAACAGTAGTTTGATGTTTTTGCACTCTACAGTATATAAAACTGCTTAACACGGACTACTTCAAATCAAATCACTTTTATTGTCACATCACCTGTGCAGGTACATTGGTACAGCACATGCGAGTGAAATTCTTGTGTGCGAGCTTCACAAGCAACAGAGTTGTGCAAAATACAATAACATAAACAGGCAAAATATACGAATGGCTAAATCTAAAACTAATAAATATATGTACAATATATCACTACATGTTTCTCCCGTTTTACAGAAAACCAGATGACTGTTACAGTGAGGATGGATACATGAGATCTGACTGATTTGATAAAACTAAGACTGAGGATGTCCTCTCGGGTTTCTGCTGTGCTGAAGAGGTCAAATAGCAACTGTCAGCAAATGTGTTGGCCACTTCTGATTTTACAGGTAACATTAACACAATGGGGCCCAGCTCCTTGTTATAAGGTAAAGTTTACCTTTTTGCAGCTGTGCCCACACTGTAGTGCTGTCATCATTTACAAACAAAAGAAACCACAGACACATCCCTCGGGAATGATCACCACCAAGAAAAACCAAAACTAGTTACTTTCTTATTTATATCAAAACAAGCTCAACAGTGCCATCTCACTTCTGTAAGTGATAACTGCATTGAGGTACAAGATTTGCTGGTGCAAGCTCAAGTGCACTTACTGAAGGTACTGTTGATTCTTTGGGGTCGAGTATGCAGTTTGTGCCGATATTCTGCTGTTCAGTGTTGGACAAATGACCTCTACATTTGTCTGTGTAATCTTTAACTCTCTGTTTGAAGGCCTCAAGTTCTGTATGGAAGACCTCTAAGTAGACGTCTTGTCCTTCCTGGAAAAACAACAATATGTCTGAGACACTCTGAAAGCTAGCATATGATGGCTTTTTATTATTATCTCTAGAAAACAAAGCCAAATTATTTTAGCATGCAACACTATAAAAGCCATAATAAGATGCACAACATTCATACACATCAATGATAAGAGGAATTTCTCTTACTTTGGCTTTATGAAAGAACTGTCTGAAGCAGCCTCGAGGGTCCTGCTGAGAGTTTGAAGCCATCTCCAGGATGAACTGCATCACTACAACTTGGTGTGCCACCTGCTCCATCAACGCTTCTTTCTGCAGAACACAAGTAGGAAAAGCTAGTGTGATGTCTTTGGTTTTCTCACCAGATGCCCTCTTTGTAAGTTCTTTACCTGGAAACTGGCCCAAATTTACTTTTTTTTTTACGTTACCTTTTAATTCACTGGTTGAAGAATTGTTAGAAATACTGATTTTTAATAATTAACATCTATCCTCCTTGGATTATTCTATATAGAGCAATATAGTGAAAAAAAGCTTCTATAGGACTATCCTATGTCCCATTCAGTATTTTAGTATTTAGTATTTATTTATTTATTGTCATTGTCAAGAACAATGAAATTGCGTTTGGGGCTTCCATACAACCCAAAAAAAAGAAGAAAATAATAAATACCCCTTAAAACCCAAGTGTACATATTTAACCCAGTGTGACTCCAATGCAATAAGACAATCCTTAGCAATAATGTTCGTAGAAATTCAGACAAAGACCTGAGAAACATGACAAAATACAACAATGCAACCCATTCAATATTATTGTACTGTGAGATATGATATCAGATATGATAGTTATCTATTTAAGAAAGAGGGGGGGGGGGGGCAGGAGGGGGAAGAGAATAAAGATATGATGCACCAATGCAGACCAGTTCATTGCTATTAAGAAGTTGGATATGGTTATTGTCCGTGAGAGGGGGGCAGAGAGTTCAGGAGCCTCACAGCCTGTGGATACAGGCTGTTGGCCAGTCTGGATGTTCTGGCCTGTATAGACCTGTACCTTCTCCCTGAGGGCAGCAGATGGAAAAGGTGGCGCGCAGGGTGATGTTGGTCCCGCAGGATACTGTGCACCCTCCTCAGACAGCGAGTGGGGAAGATATTACTGATCTCTGGCAGACTTGTTCCAATAATTCTGCCAGCTTCTTTCACCACCCGCTGGAGTGCTTGCTGATCAGCCTTGGTGCAGCTGGGGAACCACACTAGAAATCCATACGTCAGAACGCTGCTGATGGCACAGTTGTAGAAGTTCAACATCAGAGATCTGGGAATGTGTGCGCTCCGCAGTCTCCTCAGGTAGTAGAGGCGCTGTTGGGCCTTCCGTACAACTGAGGTGATATGGTTGCCCCAGGACAGGTCCTCGGTCACAGTTACCCCCAAGAATTTAAAACTGCTCACCCTCTCCACCGCCTCACTACCAATGAAGAGAGGCAGATGGTTGTTATGACCCCTCTTCCGGAAATCTACAATGATCTCCTTGGTCTTTTTGGTGTTTAAGACCAAGTTATTGTCGTGGCACCATGACTCTAGTTGTTGCACCTCTGTCCTATAGTTTGTCTCATCATTGTTGGATATAAGTCCGAGCACTGTAGTGTCATCTGCAAACTTAACAATGAGATTGGACGCGCAGGAGGAAATACAGTCATGGGTGAAGAGAGTGCATAGCAGAGGGCTCAGAACACACCCCTGAGGGGCACCGGTGTTGACCACAAGGGTGGAAGAGGTGTTCTTACCCACTCTGACACTCTGTCTACAGTTAGTGAGGAAGTCCACAATCCAGTTGCACAGAGAGGAGTTAAGTCCCAGTTGCTTGCAGGATCACCTTTAGCACCAATAATCTGATGCAATCATTTTCTATACATCGTTATCAGTCTCTCACTATGGAGGAACTCTGTCCCCCACACAACACTGCTTCAGTTTCCAAGCATTCGTTTATGCACAGCTCTCTTACGGTCATACCACAGCATTTCATTTGTGCTGAGCTCTACACTTTGCATGGTCCATTGGAGGCAATGCATTACTTCAAAACTCATGCCAAAATAACGATCGATTGATAGATCGATTGATAGATCGATCGATAGATAGCTAGCTTACGCTTTACACTTATCTTCCAGATCAACTACTCAGGACACCTCCCCTGGCTCTGTTTTTTAGCATTTGGGAATTACATGACCCACAGAGTTATGACCCACACGAAAACTGCATTATGCTGTTTATAGGATAAACTGTTTTTAGTCACTTGATGAGATGTTGACTATAATGAAGCAATAAAGTAACACCAGGCCTACTCTGTCGGCATATTACCCCTTCTTGCTGTAGACTCATGCACCACAGAATTAAGTAGTTTGCAGTTTCCTCACAGATAAGCTGAGGCATGGCTGCAAGGAATCGCTGACTGTCATCCCACCTTCGCAGCATACCTGACAAAGACAAATAAATAAATACAAGATTGATTACAGAAACTTACGACTTTTAAATATCAGTAATATATGCAGTTATTTCTTTAACACAGCAGTCAACAACTGATCTCTTTTCTGCTTTGCTGTTGTTAGCATATGCAGTATCTACTGAGCACAACAACAAAACTGCCTGTGAATCCAAATCTGTGCAAATTCATAATTTTTGCATCACCTGTCTGATCAGTTGATAACTTGGTTCCTTATTTCTTATGTAACTATCCATTAAAGCTTCTAAAGCAAAAATATACAGCCTGTGTTCAGTGAAATTATAGGTGTGATAAAAGTTGATGGCAAGGTATGTAATACAGGTTCTTCTAAATGTCCAATATAGACTGAGGAAAAAAAAATTCCATGACACTGAAACCGTCACCCCCCCTTGTAGCTTGTTCATTGTTCATTTGAGGCAGAAAATGTGTAAATGTTCTTATCCTTGGTTCTACTGTCCTGCTAAGTCTGTTTTACACTGCTGGAAATGCAGCTACTTTAATGCAGAACACACACCACAAACAGTTATTCATTAAAAATAAATAATTAATTTCACTGTGATCGGCTGATAAACTAAAGCAATCTCCACATCTCCTTTATTGCGCTGTGAGAAAGTAGCAACTAACGTTTAAATGTATCCAGTTTAAAGTTTCAGAGCTCTACTGTGCAGCCGTAATGTTTCAAATAAACAGGAGCACTGAGACTGAACTTGGCATTAAAATAATTAACTCGAGTTGTTCTTTATATATTTTTATCCCTATTTCATCATTATCATCTGGTAACATCTCTGACTGAAATGGGCACCACTCAGAGATCATTGTGTGCAGAGGAAGAACCATATTAGGCATGAAATGCTCCTTTTTATGTGAGTGTTGATAACCACTGCTGTGATGCCAGCAAGCTTGTTTCCCAGCAGCACATAAACAAGGCCGTAATCCATAATTCAGATATTATTATCACGTTGACGACAAGCAACAAAGTTAATATCCAACTTTATAAGATCTATTTAAAGAAGTGTGTCCTGGAATGAAATTGTTGGAATGTCACTATGCAGGCAGCTTAAAACTTATTTGAGTTTACACATGAAAACTAAATGAGGACATCCTTTCCCTTTACACCAGAGAAACAATCCTACTAAACTGCAGCAACGTTAAAGCCACAAACAGACTTGCTAATTGATGACGTTTTGGCTCACTTACCAAAATGCCTGAGCTCTTGTTCGTATTTCTGGAGAAATGTCTTACACTTGTCCTGGTCCATTTCTGCAGCCTGATGCTGGACATTGATGATACTCTGAAACAGAAAGGAAACACGGTCTTAAAATCTTGGCACAGAACACAGCCCCTCTATATGTTCATTTTGCAATGTTGTTTGGCAAACTTGCCTTATCAAAAACATCCCAACTAGCTCCAAATACAGGACTGCGGCTGGGTTCCTGAACTCCCAGCAAGCTCTCCTTGCGGCGCCACTCCTCCTCATTGTGCGTGAGCTCTGTGGGGCAGGCCTGAGTCCGAGCACGCTCTTGCTCCAGCGACTCAGAGCTGTGGACTCCTAAAGAGCATAACTGATCCTGCGCCTCAGCTAGTCTCCAACTTGAGACGATCGAGGCCTTCACACAGCGCTGCTGACTTTGGCATAGCGATGCCATGGGACAATCACAGAGGTTTGATGATGTTGGCTGGTTTGAGGTAAATGGAAAGCAAATGACTACTGTTAAAAAAAAAAAAAAATCAGCTAGCACTTGTTAGCAATACAATAAATGAATAAAATTCAAGAGGTTTTGCACTTCAATCAAAGCCCAAAATCTTTATGCCAAGTTTGAAATTTAGCAACATATTCCTCAGAAAGTTATTCTGAACACATCTTTTCTGGGGTGGCAGTAGATCAGTTCTTCTACTAACCAGAGGGTTGGTGGTTCAATCCAGTCTGCATGGCAAGATACCGAACCCCAAATTGCTCTACCATGGATTCATCAGCAGTGTTGGGACTAACGCGTTATTAAGTAACGCGTTACAGTAACTACGTTATTATTGTGGTAACGAGCACGGTAACTAGTTATTATGCCAAAAACGGGAACGCGTTACTCGTTACTGGGATTTAGATAGGCTCGTTATTCGTTACTTCGTGTGGCGGCTATCGCGGAGCTTCCACAGATTCAATAACATTAGCAAGTGGTGGAGGCCAGCAGGTGGATGAAGGAAAAGGGAGGCAAGAGGAGAGACCCGAAGCGGCCGCTGGTCCGAGAGTGTCAGGTGAACTGAACTTCAGGTAAGAAGTTATAACCTGCAGTCCATCTGGGTCAGATATGAACCAAGTTTAGTTGGAGTTTATTTTCGTTGTGCTGACTTTTTCGTACTGCGTGCTAGCTAGCATGATGGAGTTTCTATACAGCTGGGTGGGTGCTATGTTACTGATGTTGAACTTTATTTTATTCATAAGGTTAATTATTAGAGTTGCCAACCGTCTCGTAAAAAACTGAATCGTCTGGTATTCAGAGAAAATATTACGCGTTTCGTATTGAGGTGAAAAGGAACAGTTTGTCCCGTAATTCAGCTACAATGAAAAAGGCACAAAGCTGAAGTTATTCTGTGTTTACGCCGCACAGCTGCCTCTTCTTCTCTCACCCTCTCACCCTCCCTGTCCTGTTTCTACTTCAATCATGAAACTGATCAGTGATCAGCTGATTGGCTTTTCTCTCTTGTTTATTTATCGCTCACTTTGCGCCAGAAAGAGGAAACCAGCGGATGTCGCGGTAAACAACAGCAGCATGTTTAAGCTTGATCAGCTGTTGTTAGAATTTATTTAATATTAATTTCTACTATCAGCTGATGTTTGCTGGAGCCACAGCTGTAAAGCTGCTGGTCATGATGTCGGTTTGGATATGTGGTGAGAGGGAAACATGAAGACGAAACCAGGAGATGTCCTTACTGAATCATCAGAGCTGTGATGGAGAAACAGGTTTACCTTTTAGGTGACATGAATGAGTTGAAGGGAAGTTATGAACTGTTTCTGAGAGACAAATAACACCAGGATCCTTTTTTAGGTAGCTGACAGCTGGTAACTGTGCAGGTGCGGATCTAGTAAAGTGTTGCCAGGGGTCCATGTAGGGCATTAAAAGGGAAAGGGGGGCACAAGGAAATACTTTCTTATTCTCATTTAAAATGTCTCACTTTTAAAAAAAATAATTATCTGAGTCTTGCAACAAACAATTGATAGATTGATACATATATACCATCAGAACAGTGTACATCACTGTCACAACAGCGTTTATTTTCATTCAAAGGCTTTATGATTTTTCCTACAATGGTGGGCTAGTCAAAATGCCCGGGAGGATTTTTTTGTCCCAGTCCAGCTCTGTATGCAGCTCATCTGCAGTCTGGTGTTACCTACATCTTCCTATTCAGAAGGCAGAATTTCCGAGTTCTGAGTACAATCGAACGCACCACGACTGCAGTTTTTGTGTTGGATGTAAAAAGCAGGCTAGGATAGAATCAGGTGTGGGATTTCTCTCGTGGAAATGTGCACATTATTTTTTCCTTTCTATTGGTAGGTGGCACAGTGCACTTGTGGCAAGTAAGCAAGCTAGAAGACTGGCAATCTTGCTGGGTATCCAGTTACGGAAGCAACACATTAACAAGAGAATTCTGAGTAAAACCAAAGTTACTTTCCCTAGTAACTAGTTACTCTGAAAGTAAAGAGTAACTTGAAGTAACTGAGTTACTTTTGATAGAACTAGTAATGTAACTAAGTTACTAATTTAAAGTAACTTACCCAACACTGTTCATCAGAGTATGAATGTGTGTGCACTTAGGTGTACAAGAAAAGTGTTTGTGTGGAGGAATGAAGCAAGTTGTATAAAGCTCTATAAGTGCTCAAGTAGAGATAGTCCATTTACAATTTACCATGAAATGACTCTCTCTGAGTGGTAAATGAGGTGATCACCTAAAAACTGAGGGATGACTCTGCATCACACACTAAATGTAGTTCATTAGCTTTTAAGCTTTCACGACCGCAGTCAAGCTGCGTTTAGCTTAAGGTGGAGCATGAGGGTTAAAAATAAATAAACGCTTGTTTCCACTTCACCAGTGGTCGCATGCCTTCTCTGCTAGCTAGTAATCACACACAGCTGTCAGTGTGCGCATGTTTGAGTCGGGGGGGGTTGTTACTTCCCGTTATGGCCTCTGATCCCATCAACCATCCCACCTAGGGGGTATTTCTTCCCAACCCTGATTTCAGTGGTGTACTGACAAGATAATGACGCAGCGAGTAATCTGATTACCCTATAAGCATGAGCTAAAGTAGAATAGTTATTGGGCAACTGCGGGTTAGCAGCGTGAACACTGACATTTAACACTAAACTAACTGGTAAAATATCCCGTTGTTGTGTAGGGTGGAAACTGTGCTTCAGAATAACAGAAAATGTTATAACATGCACACTCCAGCTATCCCCAACAGCATTCGCTTGTTAGAATACCGTTAAGCACATCTTGAATGAGATAACTTAAAGGCCTTACCTTTTGGTGAGGGTAAAGACCACTAAAGCCTCCGGCCGTTGAAAGTGACTCACTGCTGGGCTCTTCGCTGTGGTGAAGTGAGTCTCCGTTGCCCAGCCACTCCATAACTGCTAAGCAACTAGCTGGTTAGCTCTGCTGTGACAGTGAGACCCGCTAGCTAATGCTAGCCGTGTTTGAGGAGCCACAGACAGTGTTGCTCTTTATATTCAGCCGCCTCACGAGATTTATGTGGGATCTAAATACCTGTGTGACAGCCAACAGAACAGAAAAGGGGATATGATGCATCAAAAAAAATCACTCCTGCTCCTGTGGATGATAGTGTAACAACAACAACCACCACCGTGTTCTGGCTACGTCCCCTTTTTTTTTAAGTGGTGACGCAAGGGACACGTGGGGAGCAACTTTAATGACGTGAAGCACTCAGAAGTTTTTCTACTGAATTCTGTTGCGTTCCAGTAAATTCTGCTATAAGGATGCTTTCTTATAGCAGAAGTAAGTTACTCTTAACTAGAAACTCAATTTTTAAAAAAAGGGAAATTGTACAGATGGTCACGACATATCTGGGTGTTTCCGCAATTATTTCTGACATCAAAGTTATTCAATATTCAAACTTTAAGTCATTGATACTGTAAAGAGGCTTGGATAAATTTGAAAGGAATGATTGTGTGATTGAGGAAAAAATATTATTCAATATATTGGCTGAGTTTTTGTATTTCTTACGCCCTACCAAAGGAAAAAAATGTAAATTTTGAATAGTACATTTAGTACCTTCATTTCTTTACATTTTCCTTGCAAAATTGGAAATGGGTTCAGTCATTTATTGAAACATTTGTAAACATACATAGAAATACAAGTTCATTAGAACTGTATCAATTTAAAGGTTAATATTTGCAAAGACCCCCTGTTCATCTGCAGTAGGTAGATTTTTTTGTCCTTCACCTGTCTAGTTTCTTCAGATTTGTTAAAGACACCCTGTAGACCACGCCAAAATATGCCGTTTTCAGCTAATAGCTCTTTGGTATCATTTTGCAAAAATCCTGTGTTATCTATTTACCACGGATGACCCTGAGAGGCCAAACGGACTGCAACTTAAGAAAACACCAGCAATAAGAAAAACGCTGCAAAATCACACAAAACACAACGGAAATAGGAAAAAACAGATTTCCAAAAGCACAAGGGAAGTGTTTCTGGGGAGACAATAATCCGACGGACCAGTTGCAGGAACCCAAAACATGGTAGGCGTGTTTTATCATAAGTCAGTCATCAGTACTTAAGTACTGATGACGGATTTTTAGGCTAATAGTTAGGCTAACACACGTACCTCTCATCTTTTATTTCCTCACAAAACCAATAGATTCTCCACTTCTTTTAAGTGTCTACCAGCGCAATTCTTAGCCCCCGCCCCCTAATGATCAAATAGAAAAACTGGACTGAAAATGTGTGGAAAAAAAACAACCGAAGTACAATGTACAAATACAAGGTAATATTGGTGACCAGTATAACGACAAATATATGACCAAACCTCAACGTTTAAACAATTAAGAAACCCTAAAATCCTCAGTTTATCTCTTTGTCAGTGAAAAGAACAAATCAGCGTCATTGTGTGTAGCATCTTCTGGAGTATTAATGGCAGTGATTGAAAATGTCTACAATTTCAGGAGTGTGCAGTTACACATTAATATGTGTGGAAGGTTAACTGCAAGAGATTGGACAGGATTCATATTATTATACCTTCCCTACTCCAGTTTGTTGACAGACCACGCTGCTGCGATACAGAAAACATAAAAGCCACTACACAGGTTAGAAAAAGGAAAAATATTACCTACTCATTCTGATTGCCATGTTACGGGCAATTTAAAAATGTAGTAAACAGAAGACTGTTTTGCATAGACATTTGCAAGAATGGATCAAAGCATCAAATTTGTGCAAAAAGAAATGAAAAAAATGCTTATATTGTGTAACTAAGCCACTTAATTATGTGGAAGATGAACAAAAAGTTTTAATTCTTTTTTGTGTTAAATTGCGTACTGTGACCGGACGGTGGCGGTAGTGTACTTTAAACTGCCAGGACAGACCCCCACAGAAAAGACAGAGCAAGAATATCGTTGTGCAATATTTCTCCCTAGTTTCAGTTTACAGGCAGCATTACCTATTGGACTCGTACCGTTTTAAGTCAGCTCCGTATACATAGAGTCTGCTGTTACATATTCAGGTTTGTAGTTGGAGCTCTGGCACGATTTATCAGTTATGGTGTGTGAATATGTGGCCAAAAAACACCAAATGCATGTATAGTTTAAAAGGAAGCGCCGCCTAAGACCAACTTATGGGCGAAATTGGCCCACAAGCGGACCAAACAAACTGATTATAATGCATTAACGCGAAGCTACAAGCGAGCTGGCTTACTTGACGTTTGCTAACTGTATAAAACTGGTGAGTATATTCGTGTCGATAACGTAACGTTATACTGTTTTGAATAAACATTTATTTCTTGTCGACGATTTAACAAATAAAGGTTATCTGTGTGGTGAAGAGCAGCGTGACAGCCTGGCTTTGAGATTATGTAGCTAGCTAGCTTACACTGAGTTTCTTCACGTTTGATTTTTGACCTTTTTAGACAATAAACCTATTAGAGGTTAACAATAGCATTCACACAGATACTTACAGAGGGTGTGCTTTTTGACTGGGCCACACGAGATCCTGTTTTTTAAAGAGAAAGTGTAGAGGAAGTTGGAGGTCTTTCTGTCACCACGAGGTGGGGATAGAAGATAATTAAAAAAAAAAAAAATAAAGACTCCACTGCAGGTGCCGTATCTCGTTTCTCATACTCTGTAGTCTAAAATAGATGCTGCTGCCCCTGACTGTGTCAGTGCCAAAGGCCCCTTCTAGAGCCTGCAGATATTTACATTGGAGAAACAACCGGTTTTCAGGCCCACAAAAAAACATCCTCAGTATTAAACTCACACTCACTGCCAAATGGCATCTTGCCCTTTCCCAGGCTGCAATTCCCACAGGTTTCCCTTGTTGTACTGTTGTATTTATTAAATTTTCATTTATTTTTTTAAATTTGAGGACAAATGGATACAAATGCAGTACTAGTACTATACAGTACTGCAGTTATTTCACCGCTAGTAATATCTTAATGTTTTTCCTAGGAGAAAGGGGGGAAAAAATAAGAGTTTGTATAATTCTTAACAAGCTTGAAAGTCCATATTTGGTCTGACAACCTTTGTTGTTCAACATAGCCTGAACTTTCTTAGGCAAGCCTCAGGAATAGTTCTCTAGGCTTTTTGAAGGACATTCAAAGCTCTTCTCAGTCCAGATGATCTTGCACTGCTTCAGTCATGTTGAGCTTTGGGGAGGCCAGTCCATAACTGATAGTCTTCCACTGTGTGCTTTTCTTTCCAAGCATTAAAACACCACTGGCTGAAGTGCAGCCCCAAACCGTGACGGATTTGCCACTGTGTTTTACAGAAGGCTGTAGACCAGGGGTCTCCAACTCCAGGCCTCGAGGGCCAGTGCCCTGCATGTTTTAGATATCACCCTGGGTCAGCACACCTGAATCAAATGATTAGTTCATTACCAGGCCTCTGGAGAACTGCAAGACATGTTGAGGAGGTAATTTAGCCATTTAAATCAGCCGTGTTGGATCAAGGACACATCTAAAATCTGCAGGACACCGGCCCTCAAGGCCTGGAGTTGGACACTTCTGCTGTAGGCACTCACTGTTGTACTCTGTTCTCACCGCATCTGTACAAACTTAGAGATGGACCGATCCGATATTACGTATCGGTATCGGTCCGATACTGACCTAAATTACTGGATCGGATATCGGAGAAAAATAAAAAATGTAATCCGATCCATTAAATATCACGAAAGCACCTCACAAAACTTGCAACACGCCGTAACTCACCTCAGAACGTTAGCACGTCGGAGCAGTATGCATCACGTGATAGAGCGGCTGCCGCATGCGGGACCTGTCGGTGGTCTGGATAGCATTTGGAGCTTCGCTAGCAACCCGGCATTTCATCTCCGACAAAGTTATCCCCGAGAGAAGTAAAGCAAGTGTGTAAGTCCATCTCTGAATGTTTGTAAAGCATTCCTGCGTTAAGCTTAACAAACGACTGCCTCTTCTTGCTGCTACTTCAATCATGAAACTGCTTAACGATCAGCTGATCGGCTTTTCTGTCGGGAGTACGTCTCTCTTGTTTGCTTTTGGCCCACTTTGCACCAGAAAGAGGAAACCAGCGGCTGAACAACAGCAGCACGTTTAAGCTCTATAAGCTGTTGTTAGAATTTATTTATTATTACTTTCTACTCGAGGATCTTTTTCTACGTAGCTGACGGCTGGTAACTGTGCAGGGGCAGATCTAGCAAAGTTTAGCCAGGGGGGCCGATAGGGCATGAACAGGGAAAAGGGGCACAAAGACATACTTTTCTTTCTTATTCTCATTTAAAATGTCTAGCTTTTAATAAATAATTATCTGACAGCCAAAGTTTTAATTTGATGCAAAATGAATAGAAGTCCATTACTGTATATAGTAACTATTAAGTCTAATATATATATATATATATATATATATACCCTAGTAAGCTATAGTACTTTTTCCTTTGTGAAGGTACCATCTGTGCAGTCTGCAATTTTGTTGAAGAAAGATGTTGAATCTATTTAATATTTCTTGAAAAATAATTGATTTCTGTGCATTTTTTTTTCCACACTGCATCAAATTAAGGTTGATTACGTCGATTAAGCATCATGAGGTGGAGCGTGAGGGGTGGTTCCCTATTTTTTATTTATTTATTTTTGTTGTTGCTGGGAGTTGGAACCCTATTAGTTAGGTTGCTTAATATTTATGCTAAGTACTCTTTAAAATACCAGAATAGGGAGGATGGTGTAGGTTTAAGTTTATTAGATTGATCAGTATTGCTGAACTATGAAATATTTTTTTTGGATACAGGTATAACAGAATAGCTTTAGTGTAGTTGTTGTTTTAAACTTGAGTATGAACTTATACAAAATGCAGCAAGATATTTAAAAAACAGTTTTGTTGATTAAAAAACACTATATCGGATTCATATCGGTATCGGCAGATATCCAAATTTATGATATCGGTATCGGTATCGGACATAAAAAAGTGGTATCGTGCCATCTCTAGTACAAACTGACAACTATTTGAACGAATAATTTCAAATGTGGATTCATCACTCTATAAGATCTATTACCACTGATATTCAGTCCAGTTCTTGTGTGAACTGGAGTAATTCAGCCTTTCTTCCTTGTTTCCCTCACTTAAGAATTGCCTCTTGACAGCCACTCTTCCAGTGAGGCATTTCTTATATTACTTAATGGAACAACTGAAGGATCAGATGCATCTCTCAGGTCCTGTGTCAAGTCTTTGCTAGATTTTTTTTATTTATTTTTTTCATATTTCTTCAGGATGTGACTTTTTTTTAGGGACACACTGCACACCATGTTGAGAGATGCCGATTTTCTCTGGCTAGGGAATTTTTCATAGATTCAGCTAAAAAACAAAAAAGTGAACAAATTATGTAATTTTGCAATAAGCTGCCAGTAAAGTGCCTAAAGACTGAATTTAACATTGGGTCTTTGGAAACTTCTGTAGACAGGATTCATAGGGCAAATTAATAAATGGTTCAACAAAAAACCAAAAAAAGCACACAATGTTATAGTATTAAAACTTTGCCTAAAGATGGCCGTGTTTACACATATTATCCAAAAAATATCCGTTTATTGTGACAGTGAGATATTTCAACAATGTGTTTTGTTGTTCCTTCTTTCTACACCTACAGAGTGATAGCGGCACCTCATCCTGCAGACAGAAATGAGCCGTACTACTCCAGAGGCCTCGGGTTTGTACCATAGTTTTCTCACACAGAGACCTCCTATTAAGGTTTCTTCCAAACAAAAAAGCCCATTTAGGTAAACTGTAGATTTGGTGGTGGCTATGAAGACTAACACACAGCTGATTAACATCAGTGACATGTACATTTGGAAGAGAGGAATGCTCTTTAAAAAAACAAGACATCACGAGCTTTGCAATAAATTTATTTTTTCAAACATTTTTGTTAATTGAGTTTCATTTACTCAAGCATAACTTTTTTTCAAAAATCTGATGGTCACAAATAACAGGAAAGCTTCTATCAAAAAAGCTTACGCAAAGTTATTGTGTTTTTGCAACAACCCTGGTGTTTAATACATACGGACCAAAGGCCAGAACCAGTCCACCAAAAGGTTCAAATTTTTTTTGTAATTAAAGTTTTTATTATTTTGAACATTTAAACTAACATAACATAAGAACACAAAACAACAAAAACCACACAAAATTATAAATAATAAAAAAATTTTGTTCTCTTAGAGTCTCTGTTTGCTGCTCAATCTTCCCAGCATTTTCTCGCATGCAGCATTTTCAGTCATTTTCAGTCATTTTCTCCTCCACATTTTCAGGGTTGGAGTCCGAGGCTCTTTCCAGAGTGTTAAAACAAGACGAACAAACGTCACAAGCCCAGTGTTTAACACTCTGAAGCCTGCTTTGTCTAACTGTGGCACCTCGCGTCTGTCCCCCAGTAGGCACAGTCTCGGTGATCTAAGTAATTGAAATGTCACCCAGCCCTCAATATATTTTAAAACATTTTCTCATATTGGGGAGACCCCCAAAAGGGTCAGATTTGACCAAATTGGAAAATGTGAAATTTCAAAGGAGGGCAACATTTTAAGATTTTCACAGCTGCCTTACTAATAAAAACATCACCCATGTCCTTGTGTAAAACACCAAAGTAAGTTATTGTTTTCCATTAAATAACTGAAAAGTACAGAGTTTTGTAGGATTACATTCCTGAATTGAATCTTATACTTGTTATACTTGTCTACCCTTTAGGCATGTGTCACTCTATATTTGGTGGAATCAGCTTGTAGTGGGTCAATTACGAAGAGGCAGTTAACGTGTAAACACGGGTTTAATAAGCATCAAATTCTTCAAGTCCTTATATACTCCTCCATTTCACCATTCTGTGATAGCACCTGTTGAAAGCCTTTTCCAGCACCTCCAACAAAATTCAAAAGAAGAGAAGTACTTGTCGAAGAATGTTGTGGCATCCTTCCAGTGAAGTTGAGCCACTTGCGCAACTGCCAAGTCGCACTGAAACTGTTCTGGTGGCTGTAATGACACCAAATGCCCCTTTTAGACACTTGATCTTTGTGTTTCCTTTATTTTGGCAGCTGCTTGGCAACATGCAGTCAGACTTGTCTGTGGATTTAAAACCGTCTAATTTTCACTGATATAGTTTTATCTGCCTATAAACATAAATTCTAAAGATGCACTCGGATAAAGTGCATAATTTCTCCTCCAAATTTCTGATTTTCTCACGTTCACAAAAAAGAAAGGAAACGAGTCACCTTCTAAGGGGTGAATGAGTGCATGTTCTCTGCATGTGTCTCTGTATTTGTATGTGGTGATAGGGTTATTATGTTATAATGAATGGGGAGCCTCTAGCTCTGTCATTCATCCACTAGCCAAGAGTGTAAAGAAGCTACATGCTCAACATTCCTCTCCTCTCTCCCCTTCTCATACAAACAGCGAGACTGAAGTGGGTTGTGGTGTTTGTGTGAGTCCCTGTGCACGTACCCTATGCATGTTCGGCAGCAGGATGAATGAGCGCGGGCAGGGTGCATAACAGAAAAGGAAACTCGGCGGCCTTTCAAATGTTGAGAACCGTTAAGTGGACTTTTGTGATGCTGTTTTTTATGCATGTCATAATCCATTTCATACAAAGCCACCGTGGGTAATAAAAAAGCAGTTTTGTCAAGTAGCTGAATATAATTTAATGTCAAGTAGAATTAAATTAAAAACACCGATAGATTTTAGGAAATGATCTAAAACAAATGTAAAGTTTGCTCTTTGTGGATCAAAACATGGCAATACACTGATGTAGTGCAACTAGCATTTTCATGAATAAGAAATCCAAATAGAGTCAACATAAAAGTGAGATAAAATTAGGCAATATTATTATACCAGTATTGCTGCAATTTAGTGAATTGCAAATTCACTAATTTAGCGTGAGTTTATTAAGAGAAGCTGGAGAATTGAAAGGAAATGTTGATTGATTGAGGGGAGAAAACAAAAACAAGCTCTACTAAAAGGGCCGCTGCAGGAAGATGAATGTAAAATTCATCTTTAACGGGGAACATAATAGGCAAAAAGTGTCACACCAGGAGAGGTGCAGCAAAGAAAGAGGCCAGCTCAGAGAGAGGAGGGAGAGGTCTTTTCGTCTGCTTTCCCAGGCTATGCATCAGGAAGGCTGTATTTTTTACACCATGACCAGCGCATAGCCTTTTCCTGGGGAAATCCGAGACAAAATCAAGAGAGACTGGTGCAGGGAGGGAGAGGAGAACAGGAAAAGTAGCCCTGGGAAGGAAGAAGGGTTGCGGCGGTGGGGGCAGATACGGTGGAGGCCACACAGCATGAGTGACAGAGAAAGAAGCTGGAGTTTTTGGGAATGCTCCGTGGAACACACGCACAGGCAGACACAAATTGTAAAACACACACGCATGCTCACAGCTTCTCTTGTTTCCAAGCTCTCGTACCCACCATGGCATTCCTAAAATGTGCTTCGAGAGTCTTCTCTGGAGTATTTTGGCTGCACATTCAGCTGGAATGCAGAGCTAATGCTCGGTTCCTCTACTGTCCAACCAGCCTCAGCTGTTAATCCGATGTTATGGCTGCTCTGCTGTGCCTGTTAAAGAAATAATGTTTGACGTTATGGCTGCTCTGCTATGCCTCTTGTAACAGTATTTTCTAGTGGATCATGTTACTGCCAAGTTAAGAATTATGTGAGACAGAAAATAAGAATTCAAAAGATTGGGCAAACAAATTTAACCTTTTGTTTACAAGAATTGGGGAGGGGGTCAACAGTATAAATTGCTTTAAATCTGTGCAAAACGTATAGCGCCAACTTGTGGCTTTTGGGGGTTTTTTCAGAGGATTTGCATCTTTGAACAGGTCAGTTTTCACAAAAAGAGCTCTTATAATACCCCAAAAAGACATCCATTGAAATAGTTTTAGTTTAAAATAAGTATAACTCCACCTCTGATTCCTTAACATGTCAAAGGTCAAAGTGAAATCCCACTGTGTGTGTGTGTGATTGTCTCTGTGCCTGTGTGTGCAATATGCCCCCAGGTCTTGACCCTGCCGTGCTGAGAGACCAACTCTTCGATCTGTGGAACCGGAAAGATCTGCAGATGGTAAGAGTCACTTTCACAGCGTGTGTCAGGTCCATATATGCAATACTGAGTGTGTGTGTTTACAAAGGTAGCAGGATTGGAGCTTTTGTGTGTCTGTATGAAGCATTTGCACAGGAAGGAACAAGTGAGAGAAAATCCTGAATCCTTAAATGAAGCTCACCTGTGTGTGTGTGTGTGTGTGTGTGTGTGTGTGTGTGTGTGTGTGTTAATGAGGAAACCAGACTGCCTGTCAGTAGGAAGGAATTTGTGTTGCTCTGAATGAACTTGAGATCTGTGTGAGTAGGATATTGAGTGCTTAACATCTGGTTTGCAAATTAAAACAGAGTCTGGATTTGTCACTCATATATTATTTTCTCGTGTAGGAAGTTAGAGATTGTTTTTTTTTTTTATTACTTTTTACACAAAATGTCTCAAAAGACTCATATATGCTGATGGAGTTAAGGCATTTTCTGACTCTAACTTGAGTGTAACACTTTGGCTTCACAAAAACATTTTTGAAAGATCCACTTTAAAGTCATAATAATAAAACAGAGTAAGCAAGTGCTCAGAGTTGTCCACAAGGTTTAGATTCGAAGTAATCTACCATCACACTTTAATGTTTTATACATTCATTCAACCTTCTCCTCTATTATAGTTTTACCACTCCCTTCTCCTCTGTCCACCCACAGCTACATTTGGCAGCCCTCCAGGGATTTTCAAAGCTGTCTGAGCCTCTAGAGGCCTTACTAACAATCCTGGAGAGTTGTCCGGGCAAACAGAAAGGTCGGAGCCACACCCTTGGCCATCACATACTCATGGAATTCCAGACATGGATTAAGGAACATCCTCAGGTAGATAGGCAAGCAGTTACAAACCTGCTGTTGTGGTTAGCAGTCCGACTTTTTCATCCTTTTGTGATTTTGAACTGTACACAAAGGCTTGCTGACTTTATAGTTGTGCCATCATTGAGATATTTGAAAATGAATACCTGAGCAATTTATTTTATTAGTGCAGACTAACAAACCTTCTCATTAACACCTCTGTAGTAGTGTAGTATTCTTTAGTGTTTTAAAAGGGTGTTTTTGATTTCTGTTTTGGATTGGGGGTTTGTGTTCTTCATACAGGTCAATCTGAGTTCAGTGTCGGAACAGCAAGCAGTGGCACTCCAACAGCGTGCTCTCAACTTGCTAACAGATACCCAGCCAAACTTTGTAGACAGTCTCATAAACATCTACCAACTCAGTTCACTGGATCCAGCCATACTCCGATTGCACATTACTTGGTTGCATGCTCTCAGCTTCTACAAAGAGGTGGGTGCATGATTTCATGATATTATTGTTGTTATTGCAGAAATGTTTAAGACAAAATAAAATCATAGAAAGTGAAATTTATAACCCCCACAGGCAGCAACGCTCGGTATTAAGCTGAACTTACAGGAAGAGTTAAATATGGAGGAGGTGAGATATCCAGTCTTTGTTGTCCTTGTATTTATTTATTAATTAACCATCAAATGTCTTCTATATAAACTCACTATTAAATCTCTATCCAACTTCCTAAATTTTCATCTCCTATGTTATTCTGCAGATGTGTGTACCACTAATCGTGCAGGATAAGATGTCGGTGGCCGTGTCCTTTGTCTCAGGCTACAGTCATCTAGAGGAACGATTGGTTAAACTTCTAGACTCTTGGTGTCACCCCAGCTTCTGTGTGGAAGAGCTAAACAGGTATGGTACACGTATGTGAACTTGATACAGGTGTCGACATGCAGAGCCTTAAAAGAAAAAGAAAAAAGTTGTGTAACTGTGTGGGTACGCATGTTTCCACAGTCAGTTCCCTCGCCTTAATCTGACCAAACAACGGATGGAACAGATTCAACCGAAAATGCTCACCAAACACGTCCTGCGACTCATGGAGAAATTCAAGATTGATAAAGGTGGATGATTGGGTGCATGTTTCGTTCATGCATATTGCAGGTGGATGTCTCGGGCAGAAATTGTAGTGACCTTGTCTTTTTGGTGCAGGACTGTGTCCCAATGCACTGCACAAGAGGAGACTAGACTCTCTGCGTTTCCTCATGTACAAGAGGTTTGTGGAGGTAAGTGATGGAGCAGACGTTCAGTTTTATTTCAACGTCGTTATTTTTTATTACGTGCTGTCATCAGCATTCACCTTTATTTCTTTAGCTAAACTGTTCAGAGTAAAGTAAACCAATGAAAATGGAAGACAGATATAATTTTTGTTTGTTTTCCAACAAAAAATTATTTCTGACATCTGTTTGTTTTTTGCCAGTAAAAAACAAACAAATAACTTAGATTTGTACAGCACCATTCAAGAAACTCGAGAACGCTTTACAAAACATTAAATAAACTCTAAACTCATTAGGAGGGGCATAAATGTGATCAGTGTGTTTAACAAGCTCGTGAGTTTCCCTGCTAACTTACAGTTCAGTGAGCTGTGCTTTAGTTTTTACGTAGTGATATACAGCTATGTGAGAGTAAATGTTTTCACGAAATTCTATGCAGTCCACTCTTACTACTTTTATAGGAACTTAAAAGGTGATGTAGCAGCCAGGTTCTGCTAATCAAATACAGTTGATTGATTTGACAGTTTGCTGGTCTGGAGCGTTCAGCTATGTGTTAACACAGTGCCATAATCTTCCCAGCAGTCCATGTCCCAGCAAATTTCACTCCAAGGTCAGACTGTGCAATGCTCAGAAATCCCAGGACTATAGCTTCAGTTAGCATGTGAAGAACTGAAGTAGGGTACAGTTAGAAAACTGAACAACTGTGGCTTGTTTGGGAGGGTTGCCAAGAGAAAAGCTTCCTCCCTCTAAAAAGAACGTGACAGCAAGTCTTCTGGGACAATGTACTTGGACAAATGGAACCAAAGTGGAGATGCTTGATCATAATGCATGGCTCCATGTTTGGTGAAAACTAAGCAACGCACAAACACCTCAT
This sequence comes from Diplotaxodon limnothrissa, assembly GCF_057381915.1. Classification (NCBI taxonomy): domain Eukaryota; kingdom Metazoa; phylum Chordata; class Actinopteri; order Cichliformes; family Cichlidae; genus Diplotaxodon; species Diplotaxodon limnothrissa. Next base: position 42,443,435 of record NC_140602.1, on the reverse strand, counting down.
ACCAACTGTCAAGCACAGTAGTGGAGAGATTTGTTTTGCAGCCACAGGACTTCGGTGCCTTGCAGTTACTGAGTCAGCCATGAACTCCTCGGTATAACAAAGTGTTCTAGAGTCAGATGTGAGGCCATCTGTCTGACAGCTAAAGCTGGGCTGAAATTACTTCATGCAACAGGTCAATGATCCCAATCACAGCAGCAAATATACAACAACATGGCTGAAAAAGAAAAGATTCAATGTGTTGCAATGGCCCAGTCAAAGTCCAAACCTCAGTCTGCTTGAAATGCTGCGGCGGGACATTAAGAGAACTGTGCATAAACAACTGCCTGCAAAACTCAATGAACTAAAGCAATGTTGTAAGGAAGAGTGGGCCACATTCCTCCACAATGATGTGAGAGAGTGATAAAGTCATACAGAAAATAACTACTTCAAGTTAATGCTGCTAAAGTTTGTTCTGCAAGCTATAGAATCAATAGGTATACTTAGTTTAGTCAATAGAACTTATTTTTCCACTTGACTGTATGTATTATTTTTTGTGAAGTAGCAGTTCAAAGTGCAATTTAAACAAAAAAGCAGAATGTGGTAAGAGAGTGTCAAATCTAATTGTGTGACATAAATGCACAAAAGGGGAAATATAAAGTTTACTAAAAGCTTTTGAAACCCACGTCTGTGTGCTTAAGAGAAGAAATGATTTGTTTCGATAAGTTAGAGAAGATAATTAAGTCTTACCGTCACTTTAACTGACACTGCTTGCAGAGGATGAAAATGTAGACTGAGGACTAGTAGACAATATGATCAGATATTATTATTATTATTGAATTTTCAGTTTAGCAGTACCCTATTGTTTAGCTGCCAAATTCTCCTCACATTGTAGATTAAAAATTGTAATGAAGAATAATTAAAAATAGCATTTTGTATCTTTTTTTCTTCGTAGAAAGGCATGACAGAAGAGAACTGGATTGACCATGTACAAGTGGGTTTGTATGTGTTTATATGTGACTTGATGAAGCCTAAATTTGTATGGCGCTATGTCTTGTATGCAGTAAGTTTATTGTTGTGTATGTATAGTATGTAGTGGCAGATGACCTTGAGCTGCAGATCCACTTGGTGGAGATGTTGGTGAAGTACTCTTGTCTTCGGAAAGCCTCCCAGTGGTCACTGAGATACAGCATCCCCAGATATCGACTTCCCTGTGGAGTATGGGAAACCCAGCAGAGTCTACCACGTGCTCTACAGTAAGTTGGCCAGAACATGTATAAACATCTTCTGTTACGCAAATTGTGGTATGTACAAACTGTATTTTTTATATAAAGGGAACTGTGGAGTCTAATTTTTCTTCTCCACATCCTGTTTCTCACATATTGCTTACTGATTTCATCCTGCTTTTGCAACAGCTTCTCAATGCAGTCTTATAAACAAAGCTTTTGTGCTCACTTGGTTCTTTTTCACTATTTACATATTTCGCTGATTCACTCGACTCATTCATAACACCTAATGCATTGTTTTAGTCACTTTTTTCCCTCCTATTTGGTTATCAGTTTGCCATTATAGAGCACACAGTCTTTTATTTGCACATTCATAAAAAATACACATTTCTCACCTCTGCTCAGACAGATATCTCTGAGTGATACTGCAGAAACTGAGGAGTGGGAGCTAGCTCAGTCTCACTGTGAGAAGTTCTACCAAGTGCCACTTACCAAAGACAAGGTGCACTTTGTGGACACACCAGAAGCTCTCGAGAGATGTCAAAGCATTCTGCTCAAGGTACAGAGGATTAAACAGCACCTAATGATGGGAAAAGTCTGTATTTGCAATCATGTATTATTCAACTTTCTCTCCTGTGTTCTGCTATCTGTCCTTTCTTAGAAAGGTGTTGTAGTCGGAGTTGACATGGAGTGGCAGCCAACATTTGGCTGTATCTCAACTCAGCAAGTGGCCCTGATACAACTTGCAGTTTCTGATCAGGTTTTCCTAATAGACCTCTGTGCTAGGAGATTCTGTGAGCACCCAGAAACAATTTGTTTCATCAGGAGCTTGTTCTCCCAACAAAGTGTCCTTAAACTAGGTTAGCATGTATTCAGTGTTATATCCAAGTCATTCGCCTTTTTTTTTTTCTTTTTACATACTTTGGTCTCCTACATTTCTCCTTTTATTGCAATTCAGGATATGGTATGGCCAGTGATCTTAAGTGTCTGTTGGCCACCTGGCCCCAGTTACAAGAGGACCCACTGAAAATGGAGGGGATGCTTGATCTTCTAAGTATACATAAAAAAGTAATCTTTCTTTTCATTTCCATAACTTAATATAACGCAGTTTCTAAATGAAGTCCTGCACTGTTTAAAATAAATGATTGTTTTATGCTATTTTATGTCTGTAATTTGTAATGTAGATTCAACATAGTGCACTCAGCCGGACTCAAAATGGCCCTAAAGAGGTACTGGTGGGAGAGGACTGTGCAGAAAAGGGCCTCAGTCTGTTGGTACAACAGGTCCTGGGAAGGCCCCTGGACAAGACAGAGCAGATGTCCAACTGGGAGAAGCGGCCTCTACGCATCAGCCAAATTAGATATGCAGGTAAGGTATTGTGCATGCACAGACAGACAATGACAGAGAGACAGATGGTCGCTGCTCTCTTCTCAATAGAATATCAGAGATTATTTTGTTATCCCCTGATGAACTGCAAACCAATAAATCCCCCCTTTTCCCCCTCTCTTTCTTTTGCTTCTTAACATCTTCTAGTGGCAGATGCCTACTGTTTGCTGGAAGTGTACTCTGTCCTCTCCCGCAACCCAGCATCTTTTGGGCTGCCTGATGACCTGCGCAGCATATCTTCAAGCCAATCAGAGAAGAGCAGAGACAAGAAGCTGAAGGAGAAAAAGGACAAGCAAACAAAACAGACCCTTGAGAAAGAGGTCAGGGATCAGTTGCCTTTTCTTCTTTTTTTTAATACATCTTTATATCTATATCTAGATAGGTAGGTAGAAAGGTGTGTCTGTGTGTGTGAGTTGGTATAGCTAATAAACTATGAATATTCAGCTGTTTGATTTATTGACATCGTTATTAGACATTATTAACAGGAGCAGAACTGGCTGTTGCAGTAACTCTGCAGCATTCAGACCAGTGTGTGTGTGTGTGTGTGTGTGTGTGTGTGTGTGTGTGTGTGTGTGTGTGTGTGTGTGTGTGTGTGTGTGTAATAGTCAAACCTTTACACCTGTGTGTAAAAACCAAAGACGCTGAACTCATTTCGGATGGGGGAGAACAAAAAGTAGAGAAATAAAAGTCACTGCCATGAGTGATAAGATAAGCAATTTTCAAGTCAAACTTCTTATCTTACGTTAAGAAAACATATACTCTACCACCTGAGCCGCAACCTTATATAGATTTTTTTTCCCTCATTAGTTGACTTGATGAAACATGTAGTAACTGTGCTTGCTGGTCTAAGAGGTAGAGAAATTTAAAAGCTGTTTTATCTTTATATTTATTTCAAGAGTTCAGTTTTAAATATTTTTCCCACTATTTCACAAAAGTTCATTAATATACTTGACCTGCTTTGTTCATATTTTACTTTTATTTGTTTTTGGTAGGTTTCATAACCTTATACTCAACCTGGACATGTTGGAATTCTACTGTGAATGCAATTAACAATTATCAGTGTTGTTGAGACCAAAACCAAACAAGGGACCTAGTAAACAGTTTCCTTATAGAGGGTCTTTGCATCAGAGTGGCATTTTAATACTTGAAGCAAAGAGTATGTATTCAGTTAGGTTTTTTTGCCTTTTTAATGCAGAATTTCATGCAGAAACATGATTGCAGTCACCAGCAGGATTACTGTAGGTGTTGGTTCCGCTTCATAGACAGCGACCAACCTATTTACATGTAAAGCAGAATCTGCTAATTTAGCTATTCATTCTTCTGTGATAAATTTTCATGTTACATGTAAATGCTAAAACCTCTTACTGAAAACCCAACTTTTGAGCCTTCAGCCTGTAAGGAGGGACAATAAGTCATTGACAAAGACACTTCAGCAGTTCCTAGCAGCTCCAGGGGTGCAGATTTAAAGCTCACCCAGTGCTATAGCCTCCCTGAACTGTGGTGCAAGTGAAAAGAAAATCCCCCTATGGGGATCGGTTAAGTATCACATTATTGTCTCTGTCCATTTAGGAATGTCAGGGGGCTCAAAGGGTCAGCCCCTCTTGTTCAGATCCAGAGAAAGGCGTCTTGTATGGTGAGAAGCCTTCAGAAGACTCCCCACCGCTACCCCCTCAGCAGTTGCGGGTGGTGTGTGACAACATGCTGCAGGGACTCGGAAGATACCTGCGTTGTTTAGGAGTTGACGTGGTCATATTGGAGAACACTGATGATCACAGGGTTGCAGCTAAGGTTAGTCCTGCTAGTTTTTCTAAATATTCACATTTTCCACAGAAAAAGCCCTTGGGATGTCACAATATCAGATATTTGGTAATCAGTGCTGTTACCATTTAATTTTCACTTTTTCCATACCCCATTTATTCATATCAAAAATAAATTGAATGAATGACCTCATTCCAAAGGATGTTGCCACATACTTACGCTGCTATATTGTGATGTTATTAATGGTATTGATGTCAGCCTTAATGATCCTAAAAATATAAGCTTGACTCACGCCACAGCTACTTCACTGCTGAAGCCCAGAGATGGCATGATTAGGTATCCACAAGTCTTTCCTCCTGTAGTTTTTATGCAAATGGTATTAGAAAGAACTGATCGCTTTTAGCTATTCATAACGTTTTCCTGGTCAGTTCAAATCATAAATATCTGCACAAATTAGAGCAGACCTGTTCCTACACCTAGACTTGCTTCTACTAGGCCAAAAATTACTGTACCGTAGCATCTTCAGAACCTATATTACCATATAAAAACATACCATAATGTTTTCAGAATTTAGTGTACCAAAGTACATTTCAAGCATGAGTGTCATTACCGCATACATTTATTGTACTCTTTTATTCTTGTGTGAATTTGTTGTGTCTCAGTTAGCGCAGGCTGAAGGCCGTGTCATTCTTACATGTGGACAACCATTCCAAACTGTAAGTACACATGAACTCAAAAACAAATCTAAAATCTAGGGAATGCTGATGCACTGTGCGCTTGTTTTCATGCATTGGTGTGTCTGACTTGTTTCCTGGTACACATAGTTTGTCTGTATCTTCCCGTACAGTTGCGTTCCCAGGTGGCGGAGGGTCGCTGTCTCTCCCTAGCCTGCTCAGAAAAGGCCAGAGACCAGGCGGTTCGAGTTCTCAAACACTTTAACATCCAGCCCACTCCCAGTGATATATTCAGCCGCTGTCAGGTATTTCTGTCTATGAAAATATTTGTTTATGCGGTGTGCTACACACTTGTACATGATTTTCATGATCTTTTGTGGATGGTTAGAGTGAAGTTGTCTGCAGGGACGAAAAGTTCACAACAGACAAATGAAGAAAATAATACATGACTTGATGCAGAGTTGGATACAGATAACATCTGTGTAATTCAACAGTTAGTCCAAAATATTAATTTATCTTGCTTACTACTTACATTTGGCTCATACACAACTTTAATCAAGAGAAACACAAGAACTATAGTTATTATTTTAGTGAGAAGTATTATGAATGGAAGAATTTCGTAATTTTTTTTAAAAGCTTCTGCTTGAGTAAAGTAGTCGAATTCAAAGGAAAAATGCTTGTGGTAAAGGTGGTATGTTTAACACAGAAAGAAAGTGGAAGCATTTCTGAACTCTTTACTGGCAAGACTACCAGGAAATAAAGTGCTGACAGCATGGGAAGATGTTGAGCATTCTTATGTTCCTTATGTTGGAGATGGAAAAGAGACTTGCACTTGTGGTTAAGCCGTGCATAAAATCACAGGGTTTGGCTCACCTCTCACCCCACCCCAACACGCACGCACGCACACACACACACACAGAGGAGTAGGGATGGGTATTGTTTAGGTTTTATCCGATACCGGTGCCAAACTGGTACTTTTGAAACGGTGCAGGTGCTTAAACGGTGCTCAAACCGGTGCTCAAACCGGTGCTTAAAGAATGGAGAACACAAAATTGGTCCAAAAACCTCTCATGTTTAGCTGTTTTTTTTGTAAAAAGATAACAATGTTAGCCTTTTCTGCAGCTATGGGGCATATATGGCATCACTCTTGGCTTGAAGCAGTGCTTAATCAATGGAAAAAACACAAACTTTGTCCAAAAACCTCTCATGTTTAGCTGTTTTCCACTTTTTCTTTGGTCATTTTAGCCTTTTTGGCCAGGGTGAAGGGAGCATCTGCCATCAAACAAGAGGACAGCCGCATGTAGCTATGATGATGTTTGCTAGTTCACCTTACATGCATTAATGTAATAACGTGGTTAGCCTACTCAACGTAAATTACACCCGAACAACATGAAGCTACTCACGCAGAGAAGAACGGCTGCTACTGCCATCATCATTCGTCATCATTTCTGCTACACTGGCAGGGCTAGGGGCCAGGACTCTCCTCTTCGTGTTTTGGGGGATGTTGCTAACTCCGGGTCCGATAATAGGCACCACACCCGCAGAATCAGAATCAGAATACTTTATTGATCCCTGGGGGAAATTATTTATGCGCTCGGTGTGAGGTCTCGCAGCAAGCTATCAAGTACGGCGCATTTTTTGGCTTTTAAAAAACCACTATGCGTCGCCAGGTGTTTCATCGGATTTGAGGTGTTACCTCCTTTGCACAGTGTCACAGTATCAGCTTAAAGCACTTGTTGCAGGCTGCTGAGTTTGCATCTTTTGCTGTGAAGTACAGCCAGACTTTTGACCACTTCGCCTTGGGCATTGTTAATCTGTAGCTCTGCTCTAAAAGAACGTACGTACCTGGACCCGCCTACTATCCTCGGAAACGTAAAATGATTGGCTAGAATTCAAAGTGTATGACATCTCAGGGAAAAAAGCACCGAAATAAAGCACCGAAATGTGCGCTGCTTTTCAGTCTGGTTACTACCGTTTATGTCAGAACCGCTGCCATAATGGCACCGGATACCGGTACCCATCCCTACAGAGGAGTCAACAGGGAGATGCCTTACCTCACTGTATTTTGTGGTTTTGTTCACGAGAGATTTTATGATGTAAGATATTAACAAGCTGATTGGTGTAGGGTGTATGTGGGTGTTGTAGTAGTAGCAGGGAGGCTAAACAAATGTATTCAGCAGTAAATCTAAGGTCATCTTTAGTAAAAGGAGGAGGAGGGTGAAGTCAATCCACGTTACCTTTATGTTCAAAGTAGCCATTTTAGAGCATCCAGAGTATCTAATTATTATCCCTCCTGAGCCAGACCTCCCTCTTTGTGGAGGTATTCTCAGCATGTCCAAATAGAGGAAGACCCTGGGGCAGACCCAGAAGACTCCGAATGGGATTGCATATCCCATCTGGTCTGGGAATTCCTCAGCAGGGGCTGGAAGATGTTGTGAGGAAGTGGGATGTCTGCGTTTCATTGTTTAGCTTGCTGCCACCACAGTCTTGATCAGTGCCACTGTTGGGTGATGGGGGAAGATGTATAAAAGATGCAAAAACTAATGGATATGGAAAAGGAGAGTCAAACATGCAGTGGTTCACTAAGAAAATTTACCATAATGCTGTGGATGAGAAGTAGCTTTAAGATGAAGACTTGATTTAAAAACATGGAAAATAGAAAATAAAGGAATTTAACTGAAGAAGGAATAAAGCTGAATAATTATCTGCTTCCTAACAAGCATGTGTGTATCCATAAGTAATACTAAAGTAGCAGCTCATGTTTATTATTCAGATCCATATTTTATCATGGTTGTGGAAAATATGTTAAAACAGTTACACTGCATCAATAACAGTCTGATTTATAGTACCTGACCTACAGATATCTCTGTGGGTGGCTGTTTCAGAGGGGCTATGTGCCCCTGTGTGTGTTTGTGACTGGGAGTGGAATCAGTAGAGTTTAAAACTTGGGTGTTCTAGCGTTCTTCTAGGAGGGGGTGAGGGGTGGCGAATTTGTCAAGACACCACCAGCTGCATTCCTTTTTTTTTTTTGACCACCTTGATGCTACCTCCTGTTCTGATGATATGATGAGGATCACACATACCCAAAAAAAGCAGCAATTGACCATTGGCTAAATAGTCATCCATCTACATCCTTTACTTTAGTACACACTTCCTACACAACTTCAAAGAAGTCACTCCAATACATCCCATATAAATGCTGAATAGCATATTTAAATTATTACATTTTCCCACATATCTAGTTACATCTCTGGCACAGAGTTTTTTTCATTAGTTCATTCAGTGAAAAGCTCTTTCAACCACTTCCATCTCTCCTGCTGCCACTTTTTTAAAAACAGACTGACCAATGTTATCTTAATAAAATGTTTTCAGAATTATTATTATTATCAAAAGTAATATTGCTCAAGTATAATACAGTCGAACCTCCCCCCCAATTAACGGTTCAGTATTCACAGATTTTTTCCATAGATCAAAATTATTTGCAGATGTCTACGCTGCCAGTTCACCGCGTAGACATCTACTGTTCAAGTGTTTCACGTATTTGTGTACTTTGTGTGTCTTTGTCTCTCGTTTTTAATCTAATTTGACTTTGAAATGATTTTTAAGTGTTTTGGGATGACAGTTTCAGGTGTATTTGATGTTTGAACTATTAAAATAGGTAGTTGTAAAGGGGGTCTCAAGTATTTGCGGTTATTGTCACACCGGGGGTTGACTATATTCCTTTTCATTATTTGGTTAAATGATATTGAAGATTAATAATACATTTCAGTCAGTTGTTTGTATTAAAGTTTTGTTGACCTTTGCTTAAATTGTAAAATATTGTAGGTGTGTGTGTGTGCGTGCGTGCGTGCGTGTGTGCGTGCGTGCGTGCGTGCGTGCGTGTGTGTGTGTGTGTGTGTGTGTGTGTGTGTGTGCGCGTGCGTGCGTGCGTGCGTGCGTGTGTGTGTGTGTGTGTGTGTGTGTGGCAGAGAGCAACAGAGAGTTTCACCCTGGGGCTCCACAACAGCCCACCCAGGCAAAGTTAACCTCTTTTGTTATCTGATTGTAAAGCTATCAAATTAGCAATGGGTGGCTTAGTTTCTCTCCCTTTTTGTCTATGTGTTCCTCCCTCAATCACATACACTACTGCTAAATGTCATGAGGAAAGAGAAGTAAATCTCACACACACACACACACAACAGGTTAAGCACAGCCTCGTGTAGGCATGCATATGTAAATTGTAGGGGAAGGGTTAATGTTTGTTTCTGTGTATCAATAGGCCTCACAGATTTTAGAGGCATAGGAATTTGACCCCAAGAGAGAATGCAACATAGAGAAGGGCATCATGTTTTTACTTTTCTGCATAGTTGCGCAATTGAAAAAATACTATCTCATGTATTTAAAATGTCATGTATGGTGTTTGAGGGATTCATATGGAAGTGGTTTATCTTCCGTGTGACTGAAAAACCTGGCTTCAGAAACTGAGAGTTATGCTCCTTATTCAGGCAGTATTAATACATATTCTTTGTGTAAACAAGGCAATTCATTTGGCTTGTATTTATATAAAGACCCATCTGCTGTTGGGAGATTTGAATCTGTCTCTGCTCTGTGGGATATGGCATCAGTCCCTGAAACCTCATACAAAAGAAATAATTAAGTAAAATAAAATGAACACTTTATAGAGACCTTTTTTTGTTAATATGGAACTTCCTTTTGCTTTCATCTGCATTCTGTATCACATTTCTAAACAAATCTACCTGAAATTTAAGTTTGATTTATTTAGCTTACTGTGCTTAATATGAGGTGAATATGTTTCTCCAAAGGCAAGCAAGCACATTTAAACCATTAACATTGAAATGATTTTAATTGCACTGTCAGAGCTCCAAAAAAGATAAAATTATTTTCAGCTTTAGTACAGATTGTTAGTGTTGTCAAAACCCAACCATCCATTTTATTCTACTTATCCTGTTCAGAATCATTGGGGGGGCTGGAGCCTGTCCCAGCTGTCAAAGGATGAGAGATGTGGTACACCCTGGACAAGTTGCCTGTCTGATGCAGGGTTATGTTATAAATATGCTGATTTAAATATACATTACAGTAATTTATTAAATATCTATGAAAATCAAATCAAAATATGGCAATAATTAAAATAACATTTGCAGTAAAGCAAGTTACACAGGTCGGTTTCAGTGTTCTGTTTCTTAAAAAATATTTACTGTTATAAAATGTTAACAGATATCACAGAAATGAACTGTTTATAGTCCCTAATTAGTATCTCCAGCAAGGGTATTCCTTTGATGGTAAAGCTAGTGGTTGCTCCATTGCAGTTTCCCTATTTAGCTCTATCCAACTCCCACCACTAATTCCTGCTCTATCTGTACTTTCTATTCAAACACACACACACACACACACACACACACACACACACACACACACACACACACACACACACACACACACACACTTCCGCTAGGCCTCATGGTTCCATGAGATGGCCCACACTGGCCTATTACAGATATGTTCAGATAGCAGAGGCTAGCTCAGAGGTAGATGTGAAACCAGCTACGCACAAACTCCCATATATATTGGGTAATGCAGATTTGAAACCCCAAACCAACAAACGCATATTATGACTGCTGCGTGCACACAGTCACCTCAGCACCTTCAAGCACAAACAGCAAGTGAGAACACATAGACTTGGTCACAGATGCGCTCACACTCAGACTCAGGCGTAGACACTGTTGCAGCTGAAATGCTGGTTCCCACGCACCAGACGACTGGGGAAGTGAAAACAAGAGCAACAGGAACCGCTGCACTGTGAGAGGGAGGGGTGGGAGAAATAAGAGGGGGGTTACGGACAGGAAAAGGAGAGGGAGGGAAGGCGATAGAGAAGTGAGAACAGAGGTGATGGTGGTGAGGTAAAAAGATGAGAGACAAAAAAGGGAACTGCAGTGAAAGCAGTTGAGAAATAGCGAATAATATGGTTGTGGAGAGAGGGAGAGGGAGGCTAAAATTACACACTGAAGCTGAAAGGTATTTGAGGAAATGTGAGAAAAAGCAAAGTTGTTTGAGCGAGATAAGTGTGTGTTGAATGAGGAATATCAAGAGGAAGAGAGAGTGAAGGAAAAGGAGGGGTACAGGAGGGAGGACTACACGGCAATAGAAAGACTTGTTGTCTCTGCTTTGATCTACAAAGAGAGCTGCAGGCTGAGAAGCAGGAGGAATGTGAGAGGTTGAGACACGTTTAATGCTATCCTTCACTTGCTGTGTGTGTGTGTGCACGCGCACGCACATGTGAGTACAAGTGAAACTGGGTTAATCTCTGCCAGGATGTAAACATGATAGGTGTTAAAATCCAGTAGCAAACAAGATAGTTTTTATTGAAATAGATTCCCTTTTTCAAACTTGCATGCAGCTGAAATTGTTAGATGCCCATGGATATGAGCAGTATCATACTATGAAACCTGAGTGCCTTCTCATATTTTTTTTGCAAACCTGCCCTGGTTTCTCATGCTTGGCTCTCCTCGTCTGTATCTCTATGCATGTGCCTTCCTCTCTGGTGACAAAACAGGGGTCGTATTTGTGTGTCCTGCTGTTTCCCACTCTCCCTCCCCTTGAGGGACTAGAGATGAGAGGGAGCGACAATGAGAAGGGGCAGGAGGAGACTGTTGGGAGGGGGGCATTCCATAGGCACGCCAAGACATTCCGAGGGAAACCATCCCAAATATTTCCCACTGTGTGTGGCGAGGGCTTCGCATCTCCTGTTACACACAGTTTGAGAAAGTGCTAGAGGTAAACACACAGGGAAAAAGTGTTGTTCACACACAGCACAGACTGCTTTTTGTGACACATACATATAAACAGTAGGTTTTGAGTACATATATATATATATATAATTATAAGAATTATAAGAATGATATACCAGATCTCTGTCTGAGCTGCTGTAGGGTAGCCAAATAAGGAAAGGCTATTGTGATTGTTGTGTTGCTTCTAAGCTCCGGTTTATGGAGACGTGACCACAGATATTATATAGCTGTCACTGAGATGATGTTGTTGTTGTGAATATGACCTAGTTAGGGAAATGAGAAGCTGACACAATGAGTCATTATTCATGCGCTGTACTGTATTTCTGTGGTTTTCATCGGAAAGGACCGGAATTTATAAAGAAGTAATTGAAAGAAGTAGATCCTAAGCATTGTTATTGCAGGTAACAAAAACAAAACTAAAACTAGCTATATAAAACCATACTATCTGATAGAAATAAAAATATTAACAGAAATTATATTGGGAATTTACAAAAGCATATCTAAAGTAAATTTAAAATGTAGAAGAAATGTATTTAGTTGTAGTCTTTAACAGTTTGGTCCAATTTTTCAAGGCAGCTTATCCAGGCTTTGGTAAATGTGTTAGACGTGAGACGAAGCCGTCTACATTACTGAGAGCTAGTTGCCTCCAGAAAGTGCTGGGTGTGCATTGTAACATCTATTCTGAACTTCTTAAATCTTGCTCCTGACAAACACTCTCCATGTGATAGAAATGAATTCAAACTAACACTGAAACTGAACTTTTTTCAAACAGGGAAAACTAAACTGAAATCAACAAACCCATTGCAGAAACTTACTAAAAAATTTAAAAAAAAAAGTAAATAAAATAAATTCTAAAACGGAACTAGAAATAGAAAATGAAAGACTATACTAACTATAACACGTACAGGAAATAGCAGACCTTCCAGCAGTGGATTTAAAGAAGCGTTCTTAAGATTGTGGCAGCATTAAAAGTGAACTGGAGGTGCATGAAGAGATGATCTTAAAGAGGATCATCTTCTATTATGATCCCAGAGAGTCAAATCAGGCAAGGGTTTTGATTCACATACTTGGAGTGTTTGTTTTGGAACACGTCACATTTCCAGTAGTGCGAACACGGCTGTTTTTGTAGGGAGCAACTTGTGATTGTGTCCAAACCTGATTCTTCCGACATTATCCAGATACCATTTGCGACAATAGCATTAACACAATTAGCAACAAGACTACAAGAAAACTACTACTGAAAATAATGCTAACAGTTATTAAGTTAATAATAGCATTTTCCTGGACAGCATAAGGATACTTGGACACCACTCAATAGTTAGGAAACAAAATAAGTTGATGTCTCTGTTATGTAAATGTTTATTATTTTCCTGAAGAGGTAAATCCTTCAGTTCTTCTCTGAGAAGTGTATGTGTATGTATTTGTGTCTGAACTGTGAGAGATGACCGTACCACGCACTCGTTAAACTCTGTGAACTCTTGTAAGGCAGGCCATTTTTTGGAAGTGGTGTGAAAATCCCACAGAAAAATCTGCAGCTGTCTGAGCAGACACAATAGCGGATACACATACGAACTAATAGATAAGAAAGAAGATGATCCATCACTCACCAAGCATTTAAGAAATCAGGCCTGCTCTGTTTTCCCACAGTCAAGTTGGCCCCAGGATAACATAGCAAGGCAGTGACACCTGCGTGTGCGGGTGGATGCATGATATGTATCTGTCTCTGTGTGTCTGTCTGTCTCCATGCTTGTGTGAGAATATATAGTTGCTCAAAACCCACTTAGGTTTTCAGCACTTAGAGGCGCGGATAATGTGCATATATGTTGTTTTCTTAGAGATGGGTTTTAATTATAGATGGAGGAGTCATTCTGGAGATAATAATCTGTTAAGAAACCAGCTTTTTGCTATTTCCAGCTCAGGATGCGGTACTTATTTTCTACGCAAGTGCAAATGATAGCATTGTGGAGTGTAGTTAATGGAAGAAGGTATTTACAGTTTTTGCTCTCTTTTATTCGTATGCACGCCCCTCATCAGCATGTGGGTAGAAATGGGTTTGATATCAGAAGCCAGGTATTGGACTGCCCACACTGTGGTTAGTGAATGCCATAGTGTTATGGCCATGTTGGTGACATAACTTTGTTTTGTAAGTGCATCATGAAATGAATATACAATTGTTTACCCTAGTTACAGGAAAGCATACTTTGCAGTTTTGTAATGATCTGACATGGAAACAAAGCAAACTTTTCACCTTTTATTGCAGAAACATTGTAAATAAAACAGAGGATGGCCATTGGCAGGTACTCATATCATGATATGCATGCAGCAATGAACGTAATATGCCTTTTTAGAGCTGCATGAAGACGTGTGTATAACACCGTGACACATGATCTATTTTCTTACTCTGTTGCTTTTTCACCTTTTTTTTTTTTAAAACTGATGCTCTTTTAAATAACACTCTCCTTTACCCCTAAGGTTCTTAATTTCTCTCCCCCACTCTGTATCGGTTTCTTCTTATGGCCTCTGTTAGGTGTTGCTCTCCCTCACCCACAGTTCTCACCCTGCTTCCCTGCTCTGCTCCACTCCCAGTCTCATTCTCCGTTTCAGATTAGCCAAGGCGAGGAATCCGGTGCAGCCGGCAGCTGGAATGTCCTGTTTGTCCTGCTCTGCTTGTGTGTGTGTGAGAAGTTGGTGAGGTTGGTGCTGCTTTTTGATTTTGATGTGTTCCATTGTCTGAGAGCCAAGCTGCTTCCTGCCCCTGCTTTCCCCAAAAGCCTGGGAGAAGCGGAGAGGATAAAAAAGTAAAGGGGTGAGAAATTGTGAGAAAACACACCAGAGACAGGCTGAGATGAAGAGAGGGAAGGAAGAAGAGGTAATAAGAAGGAGAAAATAGCAAAGGGGAAATGGCTAGGAAGGAAAAGATGAGGCCGGAAGTGATGGAGGGATGGAAAAGGGAGGAGAGAGTTAGTGAGGGAGGAAGAGAGGTGAAAAGGAAGGAGGGAGAGCTTCAATAGGGCTTTTCCTCCAAACACCAATACAATGAAGTAGTGCGTAATTTCCCATGTCCCCCCCGCCTCACCCCCCAAAACATACACACATACACATACAAATACACACAACGTTTCTCAAAGGTGATGATGCTTTCGTCTCCATCTTCAAGTGTTATACTTTTCTCTGTCATGCTTCGTGGGTCTTTGTTTCGCAGGCTTCATCTGTCTTTCTGTGGTCTGTGTGTGGTCTGACACTACGGGATGCACAAGCAATGGAGATATATAGGAATGAGGAATTACAAGGATAAAATGAACAAAACAAAGTGATAAAGATAAGGGAGGAGATGCAGAGGAAGAGGATGTCTGAGCAGTGAGAGAGGAAAAACAATTGCACAGCAAGAAAATACCAGAGGAGAGAAAATGGCTCAAAATGCCATTTGGGTGTATGTTTTGTATGTGGTACATTTCCCTGTGAAAATGTGGACGTGCATAAATCACTTAACATGTACTTTTGTGTGTATGTGTGCGAGCGTTTGTGTGTGTGAGGGGCTTTGACGTGGCAGAGCAGTGCATTCCTGCTGGGTGGTGATGTCATGAGAACTAGCTCTCCACTTGCAGACAGACAGCCCTGTTTATGTTCCCCACCAGAGGAGAAACCACACTGTGTGTGTGTGTGTGTGTGTGTGTGTGTGTGTGTGTGTGTGTGTGTGTGTGTGTGTGTGTGCGTCTGTCTGACTGCGTTATTGGCTCATGGGGGAGGTGGGGAAGCCAAGAGGCACTCGAGAGGGTCTACTTTCCCCTGCCGCTCAGGGAGAGGGAACCACTTACTGATGCCTTCCTCTGAAACATACACAGAGAAAGAGGAAGTTTCTCATGTTTTGCAGAGCACAGTAGCTGCACAGCCAGACTGTGCTGCTGTGAGTGATTGCCCTCTGCTTCTAAATAGTCTCCTAAGGGACAGAGAATTCTTTGCACTATAATAACAAACCTTAGGTCAGCTAATGACCACAATACCACACAGGGAATGGACCTTTCATCATTAAAATCACATTTTAATATACTGTTATATAACACAAAATGTGTTTTCTTAAGGGTTAAAAGTCAGGCTGCAAGTATAATTGGGGCTTGAGAGAAACCAGTTGCAAAAGTAGGTCAAAGATTTATTGATAAAACCTTTTAAAAGAAAAAAAAAGTTATTTCTCCATAAATGACACATGCCCATGCATTTGTCTTCCTTGGGTCTCCTTAACTATTACCCACATACTTTTCTTTGATCAATAAAAGTTAAGTCCCACCGGTAACGGTAGAAAAATGTTATGAGAACTTGCGCTAACAATTGCACTTTCCTTTCCCAGATACTGCTGGTGTGATTGTCTCTCTGTCTGTGGTCATGGTTTAATGGTTTCCCTTGCGATAGTGAAATGTGATCTTTGGTCTTCGCAGCTTAGTGAATCATAAATCATTCTCCCACACTCTACATGCACCATAACATAGCAAGCCATCCAAGCTTATTCTGCCTGCGCTGCACCCAACCACGGTGATAAAGAACTCTTGTCAGCCACGCTAATGCCTGCCAGTGAGAAATAGCTGAGAGGGTTAAGGTTGTTATTATCATATCTCTGTGGCACACAAGCCCACTTCGGGAGCTTTAGGTGACCCCTACATGTACAGTCATGCTTTTAAGGCAACCTTGCTTCCTCACATGCAATTTGACATATTATGACCTATTTCTGCTGATCATTTTAAAACTACAGCTTCTTTTGCACTGCGATCTGATTGCTGTGAATTAAGAGGGAGGCTTGATGCTTAAGCCAATAATATAAGGATTACTTGGGACAAATAACTTAATCGTAAACATGGAGGCTGTGCTTTTTTCTTTTATAGATTTAAGACTACTTAACCCCATGCACTTGTCAGTGTTACCCAATTTTCAAGTTGGAAGGCTTGTAGACAATATTGAGAACATTTTACTAGATCATATCACCATCTGTGTTCTCTGCAAATGCATTGTTTCCACATATATGGGTCACCAATTGTGGTTGATAAAAAACAATATCTGAAATAAAGAGATACCATGACCGTGGCGCCTTTGTGCTCACAGTTACAACAACCCCTGTGACATGCAGGAATTCTTGGAAGCAATTTATGTGTATCCTTCCCTGTTATATTTTCCTAATGTTAGGTTACTAACTGCATAATTTTAGTTGCTGTTCAGCTCATGATTGCTGTCTCTCTGCATGATGAATGTGTGTGGTCTGTTGTCTGTGCTTAGTGTCACGTAAGGGTGGGGGTACTGAAATTCTCTAGTTGCATGTGTCTTCCTGTCTCCTGTTTATAGAGTTTTGTGACAGTTAAGACAAAAAAAACCCCATAAAAATCTTTACCAGATTTCTACAAATGAACCAAAAATTACAATTTCTGATTGTGTGCTCTCTGATGCAAGAGCTTCAGAACTTCTTTCACAAGAGCTGCTTTTAATTTTATCAGTCATGAATTCTTCTGCACTTTCAGTGTTGTTGACTTAGTTGATAGCACAGAAAACCAGCAGGAATGGGAACCACTGGCCTGTATATCTTCACAACAATAACCTCATCTATCCTGTACATGTGTGGACATTGTGTGTTAGTCCAAGCTTGTGCGTGTGCATGAATGCTGTTTCCGAGAATGAGTTGTGTCAACACTTGAATTTAAACCTCATGGAGACAGAGATAATGGATGGTAACCCCCCACCGTCTGTGGCTTGTGAACTAAACCACGGTATTCTGTGTGTCTGTGTGTGTGTGTGTGTGTGTGTTTCAAAGTTGGCGCTCCGGTGATGTATTGCTGTTTTGTTTCTACTTGATTCTCATGGGCAGAACTGTGAATACAATCACAGTGGAGGCCTGTATATACTGTGAACGTTTTTTAAATGTCTGAGCTGTGTTCCTGTTCACTCCTTGTGTGTGCGTGTGTTATTGTGTTATGTCTTTGGAATGGGAGGCCGACTTGGCCTCAAAACCTCAAACTATGCCTTGCAGTGGTTCTTCCCAAAGCATGCAGTTTGCGTGATGCGATGCTGTCAGGAAGTTAGACTCTGTTTGCTTTGGGACATACACACATTCTCTTTGTTTTGTTGTCTCCTCCGTTACACACACAGTCAGATTAAAAGTGAAAGTGCTAGTCGGATGGGAATGGTCAGAGGCACACACCCCTTCACTCCTGGGAGCAAAGAGGTAGAAGGCTGGAGAGGTCAGGCTACTTGGCCTGGGAAAGGCAAAGGGGGAGGCACTCTGGATAGATTAGATAGATCAGTAGAAATCGGAAAAGAGCGGAGAGATTGAAAGGAGAAGAAAAGGGATATGTGTGGTGAGTGGAATAAGGAAAGAAGGAAAAGGAGAAATCAGACAGAGATAGACAGAAATTTAGGGAGATGAGTGTAGAAGTCAAGACTTGAATGTCAGGGCTGCTGAGAAAGATGCAGGATATAAATGGAGTGGAAAATTAGGCCCACATTAGGTAAAAAAAAAAGATATGATGATGATGATGATGCGCCACTTGCGTCTTTTCCCCATTTCCTTCTCTTGGAGGCCAAAGAAAACCAGCATCTAATGTTTCTCATCGGAACTGCATCCCAGCATTTTCGTTAAAGCCATAAAGAGAGAGGAGTGTGTGTGTGCATGCATTTGTACTTAATGGAGACCACAAGCAATGCACGTGGACCAAATACAACTAAATAGCAAACACAAAATATGAGCTGTGGTAGTTTTGTGCTTGCTTATAAGTGTGCTATGCTGTGGTTACCTGCCCCTGCCACACACAAAATTAAAATTAAATGAATTAAATCTGTAAACAATAATGGTAGCCTTATTCTGGCTATTCACATTAACTGAGACTGTAATTAGACATGTGTGCCTTTGTTTATGTACTTTCATTTTAGTTCACAAACTTGTTTCAGTATTTGAATGCCAACCATTCCAACAATCTCATTCATTCATTAGACCGATTGCACGTGTTCCTTTAGAGGTGCATAGTTGTGGGTGTGACTGGGTGTGTGATGGTGTAATAATACTGTGCTGTTTGGGTGTGGGTGTTTGTGGTTAGGGCGTTGCCTTTTTGTGTGCAACACAGCTATCTAGTAGTTGTAGGACCGTTAAAATTATGAGGAGAACAAGCATCTCAGCATGTCCCACCATCTCAAACCGAAGCCGCATATCTGTGAATAAATGTAACAGCTCAAGCCACCCAGTGTCCCCATTGTTGCTGGTGAAAACCAGAGGTGAGTGGAGTGCCTGAGTACCTGTCTGTCTGAATGATCCCATGGACCTCCTATGCCACACACACATACGAGACGTGCACACAGAAATGCACACTCACGGGCCTCCTTGGACGCAGGGAGCCCTTTCTTTCTTTCTTTCCCTCCATTTTCCTGCTGTCTATTTTGGTCAACTGGTGGCCCGTTCCCACAGTGCTGCTGTTCCCATGGTTATCGCCGTGGAGATAGCGAATGGGGGTTGGAGGGGGTGGTGAGCTTGATGGAGAGCGGGAGAGACAGCGTTGCTCTGTTCGAAGAGATAGGGGACTATGTGACTGTAGAGGAGGCGGGGGTGAAACGGGGTGGGGTGGGAGGGGGGATGAATGGTATGGGTTTGAGTGTGTGAGTGTGTGTGATGCGACGCTCCCATCAAGATCACAGGTGGCAAGTGTCAATCAGTGCTTTAAATTGTTTTTAATAAATACATAGAAATAAAATGGTCTAACTGAGGCATATGTAAAGTTGTCGTATTTATAAGTTGTACGTAATTTAAGGTATCTGTCATATTAGATGCATATGATAATGACTATAACCCATATGAAAGCTCTTTCTTTAGGTAGATGCTATTTCCTGAGATCGAGAGCTTGAGTTGAGGTGCAAAAATTGAGGTTCCCCAGGTGGGAACTGGGAGCTGGTAAGGGGGTGTGGGGGTGAGGGCCAGCGAAAGGAGAGAGCAAGCGATCATTGGGGGGTGGTGAGGGGTGCGGGAGCTCAGAGAGAGGGACGGATTCAGTTCCCACACTTCTAATTACTGTGTCACTGGAGACTGAAAGGGGACTGCCCCTGGCCCTAGGGAATTTGCCGGGGCCGGTCGCAGAGAGGGTGCAGCAGTGGAGGGAGGGAAGGGGACAGAGGGCCAGAGGGGAGGAAGGGAAGGAAGGGTGGAAATAAAGAGGGTGTATGACACAGGAACTCTCTCCATAGTCCTTTCTTTTGGTTTTACCTCATCACATTCACACTAGAGGTGAACCCCTTCACCATGAGTCCCCTCCCTCTCACCTACCCAGATACCCCAACCTCTCACCTCCGACCCACTTATGCTTAACCCTTCCTTGCCCTCCTCCACCTCAGTCCTCTCTTTCTCTTCAGCCTTTGTTTGCAACCATGTTCTGCTTCCTTTCTACCCAAACCCTCCTTTTTCAACCTCCCCCTCTACCTCCCTGCTTTTCTAATGCCCTGGGCCTCTCCTATGTCTCCTGTTGATATGAACAAGGCTCCAAGAGACACTTTGAAGTGAGTTTGAATTCACACATACACATATTCTCCTGTCTTATCCTCATTATTGCCACTTAACCCTGAACCTTTTTCCTCTTTCATTTCCCTTTATCTCAGCCTCCCATATCCTGTCCACTGTGAGTTATGTCTGTCCTGATAACATTTATGATGACACAGATAGACGCGTAACCAAGTTGTCCTTTCTCACATGTTGCCCAAAACAGGATATAGCCCGCTTCAGACTACTGGAAATAGTCTGTGTAGTTTAACTGAGCTTGCTGTCTGGATCGAGTATGCAGGACCCCTACCTCAGCTATCAACTAGTCAGAGAAGCACTAATGACATGACATATTTGTCAGCATCTCAGTCAAAGTATCTCATTATGAACCAGTTGGCCCTTTTGAATCCCAGTAAAGTCCTTCCTAAGGACAGTTTTCTTTTCTTTCATTTCTTTCCCGAGTCACCAGATTTTGCGTTTCCATCGTCTTTCTTTCCTTTTTCATTTCTCTCAAACCATTTCCTGGGTTCCTGATGTGTTCATCAGAATTAAATGTAGTTGGTTGTAGAACATGAGCAGTTAAATTTTTTGGACTAAAGACTTTTAAGTTTAAATTGAATCATCAAATTTCTTTCAAGTTAAAATAAGAGCAAAAGCACTTAGTTGGTAGTGCAGTTATGTTTTGATCCCAAAATAAATAAAGTCACAGTAGTCACTTAGCTGCCATATAATGGCAATTTTATGCCAGCTGCGCATTACCTCGAGGATGGCACCGGACAACAAAGTTGATCTTAGTCATCTGTTGTCGCTATCCGCCATTTCTGCAGGTTGTGTACCACTTGTTTTTTGTAACCTATCCCTTTGAGCCACTTTTGCCACTTTTGGGGGGGGGACAACAACTCTGCAGCTTTTGCTTCTGGTTTTGACCCCCTATATCAGCAATGATGTGGAGGTGTTATCAGAAAGGCCTCACTTATCATTCAGGAGAATGATGCAGCTACTACATGTACCGTAATGGCAAGCATAAATGGATGACTGTGCTTGTGTGATGATGATGATACAGCGACGCACAAAGTGACTAATTTCGGGTATACTCACGTCTTAACCTGTTGTTTGCTCTAAACAGGCAGCACATTCTCCTAAATCAGTGGTTTTTAGCGATGAGAAAGCATGTGAAGCTGCCTATGAACTGTTTGACACATGTGAGAAAGGGCAACTTCAGACATTGTCCCAACCTGATTCTCCTGCCGTTGTTTGGAGTTCATGCATGAAAACAGCTTAAGTCACAGATTCCCAAAGTGGATGCTGCAGCATCCTACGGTGCCTCATTCACAGACTTTGGCTACGTTCACACTGCAGGTCTTAATGCTCAATTTTTGATCAAATCCGATTTTTTTGTCTGCTCGTTCACACTACAAATAAAATGCGACAGCAAACGCGCTCTAGTGTGAACCCTCAAAGCGGCTCGCATGCGCAAAAGCAGATGTCACACACAACGCGCTCTGTTTAGACCCAGAGCAAACAATATTGTTTGACTGATGGCCCTTAATATAAAGACTTCAGACTTCACGTTTCCCAATTTTTGCTTTACGTTATTTTGTTATTTTGTTTTGTTATATGGCAATTCGGGGGTTGATTGATGAGGATTTCTTTGAGGTGTTCTTTTTTTCGGGGTGGAATGATTGTAGAACAAAGATCTTTAAGCACTTTAAAAAATTAAATGCAAAAAGTGCACATTTTAATTTCTTTTGGATTTTCTCCAATCCACACAGCATCAAAACACAGGCTCAAATACCATACACCCCCACTAATGTTTGGTTAAATATTCATAGCAAGTTGCACCTTGAACATCAAGCACCTGGTAGAATACTGGGTGGACATGTGACCAGTCTTCCTGCCAAAATTGGTAGAGTTAATTTAATCAGTTGGTTTTCTGACATGGATCAAGGATTTAGACAGTAAATGAGAGCAGGAACACGGATTCTGCACAAAGACGTAAACACACAGCGCGGACCCGCGGATCAGAATCAGTTAGATGTCGCCTTTCTCAGCTGACGGTCGGGGCTGAAAGCCGACAGCTCGCTGATTCTGATCCGCGGGTCCGCGCTGTGTGTTTACGCCCTTTTTGCGCTGATCATAAAGCTGTTAGTTTTATCTCTCTCCAAACAATATTGACCGAACCAGCAGCAAAAGAAGATCCAAACTACGCTTCACATAAACATCGTCATGAATTCCCTCTTACTTTTGCTGTTTTGCTTCCAACATGATAAAATCACACTTCATGCACAGCTCTCTCTCTCTCTCTCTCTCTCTCTCTCTCTCGCGCTCTCTCTCGCTCTCTCTGCCTCTCCCTGTCTGTCTGTTTTCTGCATTATTCGCTTGCTTTTTATGCACAAGTCTACCGTTGTTTACAGCGCTGTCGGCCGACGTTTTTTTTTTTTTCGTTTTACTTACTTCCGAAAAGAAAACCTAATTTCTGCCATTCAATATTGAACAAATTTAAACTTTTTAAAATTATGCAAAATGCAAAACGCTTAGCCGTGTCTCTAATAAAACCGCTGTAACTTGTGAATCGGAATTGAATCGATTCTAGAAATCAGTGACGATACACTGCCCTAGTTGGAAAGGTCATTCAAAAGCCTAATTTTCCAAAATTTTCCAGATTCCTGGATCAAACAATTCAAACAACTGTATGCAAGTACAAGTCATTTGGATATGTCACCACTTTGGCTACTTCTGGAAGAAGACCCAAACTGTCAGCTTAACTTTCAGTCAAATGCCTTCTCGAGAAGTTTTACAGTAAGATTTGGCCACACTGACAAGAAGTATGTTCGGGGGACTTAAGGAGAGCGTTTCAAACCTAAGAACGATATCAACTGTTAAGTGTGATGGTAGTAGCATCATGCTGTGGCCCTGTTTTGCTACCATTGGTACCGGTACATTGCACAAAGTGGATGGAATAATGAAGAAAGATTACCTCCAGATTCTTCGAATTCCCCTTAGATCAAGAGCTAGAAACTTGAGCACCACTGGGTGTTCCAACAGGAGAAACGCATTTCAACATGTGTATTTTTGGAGTGGGTAGAGCAGCCAAACATTTTGCTTCTAGAATGGTTTTCCCAAAGCCCTGAGCTAAATCCTACTGAAAATCTGTGAGTTATGGTTAAAAGCCAGATGTGGGGTCATGAAACCAACTAATTTAAATGAACTACAAAATGATCTACAAATTCATCCAAGAAAAGTCGTCAGATATCCAAAATTATGCCAGAAGCTTGTTGGTAGCTACCAAAAACATCTGGTCAAGGTAAAACGTTCTAAGGGACATATAACCAAGTATTATGGTGACTGCGATAGGGGTGTATATATAGTTTTGAACCCTATGTGGATTAGGATTTTTAACTCATTAAAGACATATGCTGTAAGAATAATTTACTTCATACAGCTTCTTGTAGACCTTCATGGTCTACAAGAAGCTCTTTATGATAAACTGTGCGTTTATTTACAGTGGTGTAAATAATCCACAGAATAATATATCCCCGTGTTCCCTTGACTCCCGTGTCGTGTCTTCCACCCACAAGTCCGTGCTCCGTGCTCTTCCGCTCCCATGTGTCCCCGCACCCCGTGCTTGCTGCTCTTGTCTTCCACGCTCTTTCCTGGAGAAAATAACAAAGAAGCAACCGTTAGGACACTCAACCACTGCGGGCATTCACTCGTTTAACTTGACTCACAAAGAACACTGACGTGGAGTCTCACACCACTATCCCGCGCCGAGGAGTGCTCAGCCACACTCTTAAGTAGCTCCCCGACGAGGCTTCATTAGCTGCAGGTAGAGCAGGGCGATATGACCAAAAATATTTATCACGATATACATTTGAAAATTTGCGATAACGATATAACTGACGGTATAATTGACACTAGACAAAATACTTTACAACTCCACAACTTTATTAGTGAAAAAAAAAACCCACCAATGTATTTTCACTTAAACGAGCAGCTGTTTTTTATGTGCATTAAAGTTATATAAAAATTTTACAGTGCAAATGCAAATTCCTTGCTGTCAGTTTAACCAAAATGCATTTCCAGTGGAAACTGGCTGACATATCCTCAGCATAACCATGTATAATATCCACAAAACTTAGAGGTTATACACACACAATACGGTAATATTATGTTGAAGCACAGTACGTTTCACTCTGCGAGGCTCCTGCCTACAATAGCCGTAATGCTCCGACAATCCATCAAGCGGTGCAGGTTCGTAGCTTAGCAAAGTCGTACTAAAACGTCTGACAGATTTTCGAGCGCCGTGTACGACATAAAATCATTTCAAGGTCAGTAAACACAACCAGAATTCATACATAAGGCACACAGGTTTAAAAGGGCACTGTCGATTTTCAGAAAAATCAAAGGATTGATTTTAAGTGTGCCGCATTTTCTAAAAAACACGGTAATAACGATGGCTCGCTAGCATGCTCTACCAAAAATAGTGCTTTGTTGTGTATTTGATGGACGAAAGCTAAACCAGTTCCACACCACTGAAGTTGCAGCATTTTTACAAACCAGTTCTGGTTCATCCGTTTCATTTAACGATCCGCTTTCGCCCTTCTCATTCTCCATCGCCGGCAAGGTTTTTCCTCCATGTGCGTATGAAAACAAAGGCACTGCGCATGCGCGTTTTACCCATATTCTATCGCGATATTTCATTTTCTTATCCATTGCCCAACATTATACCGGTATTACCGTGAATGGTATGATATGGCCCAGCCCTAGCTGCAGGTGTGGCTAGCACACACCCACTTGCCTAAACATACAAGCATGGAGAACACAAGGACAGCAGCACAGTGCAGCAAACATACATGATGTAAAACAAGTCTACAACTACTCATGGGCCCTGGGTCTGAGCGACCACATTATGCAACAAGTGTTCACACAGAACAATAACTTAAACTGATTTTGTCTAAAAGGACTGACATCATAGTGGGTTGGTACTACCTAGAGTCAGCACTCAGCTTTGCAGATCGCTATCTATATGTTGTACTTGTTTACTGTTATCTGAGTGCACTATCAAGATTACTTGGAACAGCTGTTCTCCAAGCAAGAAGTCGTAACGTACAAATAACTTCTTTGTAATTGTGTAAAACAAATGTAAAAACTGGTCTTTTGTTTTGTTTTGGATTTTTTTTTTTCATGC